>NW_012103120.1:2672454-2687135 GCF_000951045.1 Mandrillus leucophaeus | reverse complement strand
TCTCCTCTCCTCTCCTCCCCCCTCTCCTCTCCTTTCCTCTCCTCCCCTCCCTTCCTTTCCCCTCCCCTCCCCTCCTCTTTCCTTGACAAGATCTGGCTCTGCTGCCCAGGCTGCAGTGCAGTGGCACGATCATGGCTCACTGCAGTCTCAACTTTCCGGGTTCATGCAATCCTCCTGCCTCAGCTCCCCCAAGTAGCTGGGACTACAGGCGCATGCCACCATGCCTGGCAATTTTTTTTTTTTTTTTTTTGAATTTTTGGTAGAGACAGGGTTTCACCATGTTGCCCATGCTGGTCTCAAACTCCTGAGCTCAAGTGATCCACCTGCCTCAGCCTCTCAAAGTGCTGGGATTACAGGTGTGAGCCACTGCACCGGGCCCTCTCTTTCTTTGTCCCCTTTAGTTCAAACAGGTGGTGTCTCTGCTGATATAATCCCATTTCTATGCCTGCTTTCTGTTGAAATGGCTGATTGTGTCCATGAACCGCACTCATGATCTTTTTATCAAATGGATGTTCATCCACATCCTTAGTATTCTTTTCAGGATGAGTTTTCCCATTTTTTGCAATATGGATAGGCTGATGATTTTCCCAAATCTTCAAGCTCTGGTTCCCCTTTGCTTAATTCCTTCTTCAATTCACCTCTTTCATTTCACATTTTACTATAAGCAGTCAGGAGGAACCAAGCTGCTCCTCTGACACTTTGCTTAGTAAAATATCCAATTCAGCCTCACAAGTTCTACCTTCCACAAAATACTAGAACACAGTCCAGCTAAATTCCTTGCTACTTTATATCAAGGATCACCTTTCCTCCAATTAATATATTCTTCCAATGACATGCTCTTCATTTCTGTCTGAGACCTCACCAGAATTGCCCTTAATATTCATATTTCTAGCATGCATCTCAAAACTCTCCCAGTCTCTCATTATCCAGTTTTCAAAGCTGCTTCCACATATTTAGGTATTTGTAACACAGCACCCCATTTCTTGGTACCAAAATCTATATTAGTCAGCTTGGGCTGCCATGACAAAATACCATAGACTGGGTGATGTAAACAAAAGAAACTTATTTTCTCACAGTTCTGAAGGCTGGAAGTCTGAGATGAGGGTGCCAGCATGGCTGGGTTCTGGTGAGACCTCTCTTGCTAGCTTGCAGACAGCTACCTTCTCACTGTGTGTTCACATGGCCTTTCCTAAGCACATGTGTGTGGAGAGAGACAGAGAGAGGAAAGCTCTCCAGTGTCTCTTCTTATAAGGGCACTGAGCCCACTATGAAGCCCCACCCTTATGACCATCGAATCTTAATTATCATCCAAAGTTCCATCTCCAAACACCACAAACACTGGGGGTTAGGGCTTTAACATGTGGATTTGGGAGGATACAAATATTCAATTTATAGCACCAGATATCCTTTATTTTAATTTCTTTTGTTTACATTTATTTTTGTCACAAATGAATCTGTCTAGAGTTTTTTCCCCAGCTTTTAATTATACAGTATTTTCAACACCAGAAATGTTGAAAGGATACAATAGTACACGCCACCCCCCACCAAGATTCGCCAGTTGTTAACATTTTGCCATCCTTGCCTTATCTATATGCCTATCTACCTATATATATTTTGAAAGTAACTTACACATCACGATGTGCTACCTCCTACCGAGTCAGCCTTCATCTCCTAACCAAAATACCATTATTATACTCAAGAAAATAATTCTCTTATATCGTCTTCTTGTGCTGTAACCAGTCACAATTTCTTTATCAAGAGTTGCCATTAGGCCGGGTGCGGTGGCTCACACCTGTAATCCCAGCACTTTGGGAGGCCAAGGCGGGTGGATCACAAGGTCAGGAGATCAAGACTATCCTGGCTAACATGGTGAAACCCCGTCTCTACTAAAAATACAAAAACTTAGCTGGGTGTGGTGGTGGGCATCTGTAGTCCCAGCTACTAGGGAGGCTGAGGCAGGAGAATGGTGTGAACCCGGGAGGCCGAGCTTGCAGAGATCGCCCCACTGCACTCCAGCCTGGGCCACAGAGCAAGACTCTGTCTTAAAAAAAAAAAAAAAAGAAAAAAGAAAAAGAGACTAAGAGACTCCAGTGAGCCGCCTTCCCCCTTCCACCATGCGAGGGCACAACTAGAAAACCTTCTATGAGCCAGGAAAAGGGCCCTCACCAGAAACTGAATCTGCCTACACCTTGATCTTAGACTGTTCAGCCTTGAGAATTGTGGGAAAGGCATTTTTGTTGTTATAAGCCACCCAGTCTATGATATTTTGTTATAGCAACCTGAATGGATGAAGACAACTATCACTGACAGGTGAAGAGCACACCCAACTATCTCTCTGTATAGCTATATATACAGAGAGATATCTGTATATCTACATATATATGTATCTATATATATGTAGATAGTAACAAAACTTCTAAAGTACTATAGTACTGTATATTCAACCCAAGGCCTACATGCCCGTTCCTTGCCCTGCCTCTGCTCTATCAGTACTGCAAGGGGTTTCATCTCTGCAGGCTGCGTTTCCCAGGCTCCTGTGTGTCAGCTGACATCTGTCTGGAATCAGTCAATGAAAGACACTTGGAAACTGGAGGGTGCGAGAAAAGGAGAAGCCAGGGGTATAGTCTTCATATGAGCTGTGCTTTCTCTCTCTCTCTTTTCTTTTTTTTTTTGAGATGGAGTCTCACTCTGTCACCCAGGCTGGAGTGCAGTGGCGCGATCTCGGTTCACTGCAAGCTCCGCCTGCCCGGTTCACGCCATTCTCCTGCCTCAGCCTCCCGAGTAGCTGGGACTACAGGCATCCACCATCAAGCCCGGCTAAATTTTTTTTTGTGTTTTTAGTAGAGACGGGGTTTCACCATGTTAGCCAGGATAGTCTTGATCTCCTGATCTCTTGATCCACCCGCCTCAGCCTCCCAAAGTGCCGGGATTACAGGCGTGAGCCACCGCGCCTGGTCGAGCTGTGCTTTCTTTGGGCCCCTGTGGTTCAGGTGAACACTGCTTTCTCGCTTTGTCCTTTCAGTCCGAAAACGGAGTGGCTTCTGGCTCTTACTAATCACCACATTAACTTACTATCATGTTTTGGGTTTTTTGTTGTCGTTGTTGTTTGTTTGTTTTTTAGACAGGGTCCTGCTGTGTTGCCCAGGCTGGTCTCAAACACCTGGGCACAAGTGATCCTCCCATCTCATTCTCCCAGGTAGCAGGGATTACAGGTGTGTGCTACCACGCCTGCTACTATCATGTTTGATTTAGCTCTTCCATTACCTGAATAACTAATTCCATGTATTAAATTCCCTCATTTAAAATACTTGAAGCAGTTTCTAGTTAGACCCTGACTGCTCTACAATACATGCTCTTTAATTTAAAAGTTCTAATTTTAATTACTTTTATTTAAATTTGATACAACAAAAGGACATGAAGTTAAAAAAAAAAAATTCACGCTGGGTGCAGTGGCTCACACCTGTAATCCCTAGCACTTTGGGAGGCTGAGGCGGGCAGATCACTCAAGGTCAAGAGTTTGAGACCAGCCTGGCCAACATGGCAAAACCCCGTCTCTACTAAAACTACAAAAAAAAAATAGCCGGGCATGGTGGCGCATGCCTGTAGTCCCAGCTACTCGGGAGACTGAGGCAGGAGAATCACTTGAACCTGGGAGATGGAGGTTGTAGTGAGCCAAGATCACGCCACCGCACTTCAGCCTGGGCAACAGAGCAACTCCATCTCAAAAACATTTTTTTTCTTTCACATGGGAGGTAGTTTTGCCAAAGGTTCTTTCTAGGTTAAGAAATTATGAAAACCTCCAAGAGGCTGAATTTTATTCTTGATATTATTCTTAATAGTCATGCATCACTTAATGATGGAGATATGATCTGAGAAATGTGTTAGGTGACTTCATCGTTGTGCAAACTTCATACAGTGAACTTACAGAAACCTAGATGGTACAGCTTACTACACATCTAGGTTATATGATACAGTTTATTGCTCCTAAGCTACAACCCTATACAGAATGTTACTGTACTGAATACTGTAGGCAACTATAGCACAATGGTATCTGTATATCTGAACATAGAAAAGGTACAGTAGAAATATGGCATAAAAGATAAAAAATGGTACACTTGTACAGGGCACTTACTATATATGGAAAGCCTAGGACATTACCGTATGCTACTGTAGACTTTATAAACACTGTACACTTAGGCTAACTTAAAATTATAAAAAATTTCTTTCGTCAATAATTAAGTTTACTGTAATTTTTTAACTTTATAAACTTTTTAATTTTTAACTCTTTGACTCTTTTGGTAATAACACAGCTTAAAAACACGAACACATTGTACAACTGTTTGTGTTTTTGTTGTGCAGGATATTTTTTCTTTATATCCTTATTCTGTAAGTTTTTTCCATTAAAAAATGTTTTTCACTTTAAAACCTTTTGTTAAAAGCTAAGACAAAGATACACGTCAGCGCAGGCCTACTCAGGTTCAGGATCATCAGTATCACTGTCTCCCACCTCCACATCTTGTCCCACTGGAAGGTCATCAGGGATAATAACATGCTTAGATCTGTAATCTCCTATGATAACAATGTCTTTTTCTGGATAGCTCCTGAAGGACCTGTCTGAGGCTTACAGCTGACATTTTTAAAAAACAAGGAGTAGTATACTCTAAAATAATAATTAAAAAGGCCGGGTGCGGTGGCTCATGCCTGTAATCTCAGCACTTTGGGAGGATGAGGCTGGCAGATTATGAGGTCGAGACCAGCCTGGCCAATATGGTGAAACCCTGTCTCTACTAAAAATACAAAAATTATCTAGGCATGGTGGTGCATGCCTGTAGTCCCAGATACTCGAAAGGCTGAGGCAGAAGAATTGCTTGAACCCAGGAGGTGGGGGTTGCAGTGAGCCGAGATCACGCCTCTGCACTCCAGCCTGGGCGACAGAGCAAGACTCCATCTCAAAAATAATAATAATAATACTAATAAAAATTACAGTAATACATAAACTAGTATAATAATTTATCATCAAGTATTATGTATTGTATATAATTTTATGTGCTACACTTTTATATGACTGGTAGCACCAGTTTGTTTATGCCACACCACAAATGTGTGAGTAATGAGTTGCACTATTGTGTTAGGTTGGCTATGATGTCACTAGGTGCTAAGAATTTTTCAACTTCATTATAACCTTATGGGGCTACCTTTGCATATACAGTTGACCAAAACATCATTATGTAGCATATAACTATATTTTAAACTGCTTTTCAATTTTGAACAGTAAAAGTAGACACTTTGTGAAAAATTAGTACCTACTAGCTTTGTCTCCTCTCTCCTCAACAATTTTTCAGTTACATGATATTTATTTTATCCAGGTTTGAAATATTTTCTTTTTATTCTGTAATCATAATTTCCATAGTTGTTTAGTATTAGTAAAGTTACATATTTAAACCAGCTATACTTTATTAAAATGTAAGTTTCATGCAGGCAGGATGAGTTATTTGCTTTGTTCACTGACGTATCTGAAGTGTCTAGAAGAATATCTGGCACATAGTAGGCACTAATAAATACTTGTTGTTCAATAAATCATTTTCTCAATTTTTTACGTCCTGAGTTTAAAATTTTCTCTAATTGTATTTGATTGTTGCATGTAGGTATATAAATAAACATACACATATACACAGATATTTCCCTTCTGTCCCAAGAAAAACTCAGGCATGTTGTGTTTCTTGAGTTCCTTCATGTTTGAAAATGACTGTCTTTTGCCTATATGCTTGTGATGGTTAATACTGAGTGTCAACTTGATTGGACTGAAGGATGCAAAATATTAATCCTAGTTGTGTCTGTGAGGGTATTGCCAAAAGAGATTAATATTTGAGTCAGTGGGCTGGGGAAGGCAGACCCACCATCAATTTGGATGAGCGCCATCTAATCAGCTGCCAGCAAATATAAAGCAGGCAGAAAAACGTGAAAATGTTAGACTGGCCTAGCCTCGCAGCCCACATCTTTCTCCCCCGCTGGATGCCTTCTGTCCTCGAACATCGGACTCCAAGCTCTTCAGTTTTGGAACTCGGACTGGCTCTCCTTGCTCCTCAGCCTGCAGACAGCCTATTGTGTGACCTTGTAATAGTGTGAGTTAATACTGAATAAACTCATATATATATATTCCATTAATTCTGTCCCTATAGAGAACACTGACTAATACAGATTTTGGTACCAGAAGTGTGGTTCCAGAGGAACAGAATATTAAGGATGAAGTAGTTAGGTTAGTTTTGGGGGTTTCTGGAGGTGGCTGCTTAGTATGATAAGACCCAAAAATGCTAAGGACTCTACTTCTAATAGTATGGAGAACACTGATAGTCCTTGGTGTGAACTGTTTAGGGAGTTTTGCAAAATAAATGCGTTTGACACTCCTGATTCATTGCTCATGGGAGGCAAGGAATTTAGTGACTCTATACAAAATACATTTGACCATATGTGGAGAACCAAGGAACATAATGAAACTGGTTGGTTGCTCCTAAGTTCAGTGGACAAAATGATGAAAGAAAATAATTAACTCAGGGATTCTATCTCTCAGCTTCAGAAACAGACACTGAGTCTCAAATCTGTGAGATTGCCCTGAGTGAGAGTCTTATCTCCTGTAAAGAAAGAGCTGAAATTGTGGAAAAACAGATACAAGCTCTTATCACATGAGTGGCTGACCTGCAATGAAAGGTGCATGCACAGCGTCGCCAGGTGTCTACTGTTAAAATGAAGGCATTGTATGGAAAAGAAAGGGACCCTGAAACTTGGAATGAGGACATGTGGGAGAACCCTGACGAAGCTGGGGACACTGAGCTTGTAAGCTCTGATGAACATTTTTTTGCCAGAAGGAACAGCTTCCCCATCCGCAGTAGTAGCAACATCCCCTCCCTGACCCATGCTGCTATCAGTCTTTCCACCTTTGTCTGAGGAGACACCTGTGATGCCTGAGGCAACAGTGATGGCCTCTCCTCAGGTAGTTGCCAGGTAAGATAATGTTGATTCTCCTCAGGAGCCACCCCCAACACCTCTCTTTGCTTCCAGACCTATAACTAGATTAAAGTCCCAGCAGATGCCTAGAGGTGAGGTTGAGTGTGACCCATAAGGAGGTGCATTACACTCAAAGAACGGCTTGAGTTTTCTGATTTATATAAACAGAAATCTGGAGAACAGGCATGGGAATGGATATTAAGGGTGTGGGATAATGGTGGGAGGAACACAGAATTGGATGAGGCTGAATTTATTGATTGGGCCCATTAAGTAGGGACACCATTTAATGTTGCAGCTCAGGGAGTTAAAAAGGTTCTAATAGTTTATTTTCTTGGTTAGCTAAAACATGGATTAAAAGATGGCCCACTGTGAGTAAGCTGGAAATGCCTGATCTCTCTTGGTTTAATGTAGAGGAAGGGATCCAAAGGCTTAGGAAGACTGGAATGGTGGAGTGGATTAGTCACTTTAGACCTTCCCATCCCACCTGAGAGAGTCCAGAAGATATATCCTTGACCAATGTCTTGCAAAATAGATTTGGGAGGGCAGCACCTGCATCTTTGAAGAACCCTGTAATTGCTCTTCTCTGTATGACAGATCTAACAGTGGGAACCATAGTCACTCAACTACAAAATTTAAATACTATGAGAATAATTGGATCCCAAGGTAGCAAGGGCAAAGCGGCAGCACTCAACTGTAAAAGCAAAGTGGGTGTAGCTACTGTAATGGACAGCAGAGGCAAAGTGGCAATCAGAATAGTCTGATTCATGTAGTGCTCTGGCATTGGCTAATTAATCACAGTGTTCCTAGAAGTGACATTGATAGGAAGCCTACTGCATTCCTACTTAATTTATATAAGCAGAAAACTTCTATGTCAAATGGATAAATACTAATTTAAATTATAAAAACAGAGACTCATGCCCCTTCAATCAATTTCCAGACATGAGCCAGTTTACAGACCCAGAACCCCTTAAATGAAGAGGAGGCTGTGTCCCCCTGATGAAGGACCCCACTACATTACCGACAGTATTGTTCTCCCATCCTTCCCCAAGGAGACTTCTGGCCTTTTACCAGGGGAACTGTATCCTGGGGAAAGGGAAATGATCAGACATTTCAGGGACTACTGGACACTGGCTCTGAGCTGACGCTGATTCCAAGGGACTGAAAACGTCATTGTGGTCCTCCAGTTAAAGTAGGGGCTTATGGAGGTCAGGTAGTTAATGGAGTTTTAGCTTGGGTCCAACTTACAGTGGGTCCAGTGGGTCCCCAAACTCATCTTGTGGTTATTTCCCCAGGGCCAGAATGCATAATTGGCATAGACATACTTAGCAGCTGGCAGAACCCCCACATTGGCTCCCTGACTGGTAGGGTGAGGGCCATTATGGTGAGAAAGGCCAAACGGAAGCCATTAGAGCTGCTTTTACCTAGAAAAATAGTAAATAAAAAACAATATTGCATCCCTGGAGGGATTGCTGAGATTAGTGCCACCATCAAGGACATGAAAGATGCAGGGGTGGTGATTCCCGCCATATCCCTGTTCAACTCTCCTATTTGGCCTGTGCAGAAGAAAGATGGATCTTGGAGGATGGCAGTGGATTATCACAAGTTTAACCCAGTGATGACTCCAACTGGAGCTGCTGTACCAGGTTTCATTGCTTGAGCAAATTAGCACATCTCCTGGTACCTGGTACGCAGCCATTCACTTGGGCAAATGCCTTTTTCTCCATTCTTGTCCATAAGGTCCACCAGAAGCAATTTGCTTTCAGCTGGCAAGGCCAGCAATATACCTTTACTGTCCTACTTCAGGGGTGTATCAACTGTCCGGCTTTGTGTCATAATCTTATTCAGAGAGACCTTGATCGCTTTTCACTTCTGCAAGATATCACGCTGGTCCATTACATTAATGACATTATGCTGATTGAATCCAGTGAGTGATAAGTAGCAAACACACTGGACTTACTGGTGAGATATTTGCAGGCCAGAGGACCAGAAGTAAATCTGATTAAAATTCAGGAAACTTCTACCTCAGTAAAATTTCTAGGGGTCCAGTGGTGTGGGGCCTGTCAAGATATTCCTTCTAAGGTGAAGGATAAGTTGCTGCATTTGGTCCCTCCTACAACCAAGAAAGAGGTACAATGCCTAGTGGACCTATTTGGATTTTGGAGGTAACACATTCCTCATTTGGGTGTGTTACTCCAGCCTGTTTATTGAGTGACCCAAAAGGCTGCCAGTTTTGAGTAGGGTCCAGAACAGGAGAAGGCTCTGCAACAGGTCCAGGCTGCTATGCAAGCTACTCTTCCACTTGGGCCATATGACCCAGCAGATCCAATGGTGCTTGAGGCGTCAGTAGCAGATAGGGATGCTGTTTGGGGCCCTTGGCAGGCCCCCATAGGTGAATCACAGCAGAGGCCTCTAGGATTTTTGAGCAAGGCCCTGCCATCTTCTGCAGATAACTACTCTCCTTTTGAGAGACAGATCTTGGCCTGTTACGGGGCTTTGGTGGAAACTGAATGTTTGACTATGGGTCATCAAGTCACCATGCAACCTGAACTGCCTATCATGAACTGGGTGATTTCTGACCCATGTAGCCATAAAGTGGGTCATGCACAGCAGCATTCCATCATCAAATGGAAGTGTTATATACGTGATTGGGCTTGAGCAGGTCCTGAAGGCACAAGTAAGTTACACAAGAAAGTGCCTCAAATGCCCATGGTCTCCACTCCTGCCACCCTGCCTTCTCTCCTCCAGCTTGCACCTATGGCCTCATGGGGAATTCCCTATGATCAGTTGACAGAGGAAGAGAAGACTAGGGCGTGGTTCACAGATGGTTCTGCGTGACAGGCAGGCACCACCTGAAAGGGGACAGCTGCAACACTACCACCCCCTTCTAGGACATCCCTGAAGGACAGTGGTGAAGGGAAACCTTCCTCGAAGGCAGAACTTCAAGCAATGCACCCGGCTGTGCACTTTGCATGGAAGGAGAAATGGCCAGATGTGTGATTATACACTGATTCATGGTCTGTAGCCAAAGGTTTGGCTGGATGGTCAGGGACTTGAAAGAAGCATGATTGGAAAATTGGTGACAAAGAAATTTGGGGAAGAGGTATGTGGATCGACCTCTCTGAGGGATACAAAACTGTGAAGACATTTGTAACCCATGTGAGGGCTCACCAGTGGGTGACCTTGGCAGAGGAGAATTTTAGTAGTCAAGTAGATAGGATGACCCACTTGGTTCTGTGGACACCACTCAGCGTCTTTCCCTAGCCACCCCTGCCATCGCCCAATGGTCCCATGAACAAAGTAGCCATGGTGGCAGAGATGGAGGTTATGCATGGACTCAGCAACATGGACTTCCACTCACCAACGCTAACCTGGCTACCGCCACTGCTGAGTGCCCAATTTGCCAGCAGCAGAGACCAACACTGAGCCCTCGATATGGCATCAGTCCTTGGGGTGATCAATCAGCTACCTGGTGGAAGGTTGATCATACTGGACCTCTTCCATCATAGAAAGAACAGAGGTTTGTCCTCACTGGAATAGACACTTACTCTGGATATGAGTTCGCCTATCCTGCATGCAACATTTCTGCCAAGACAACCATCTGTGGACTCATGGCATGCCTTATCCACCATCATGGTATTCCACACAGCATTGCCTCTGACCAAGGCACTCACTTTACAGCTAAAGAAGTGTGGCAGTGGGCTCATGCTCATGGAATTCACTCGTCTTATCATGTTCCCCATTACCCTGAAGCAGCTGGATTGACAGAATGGTGGAATGGCCTTTTGAAGTCACAACGCCAACTAGATGACAGTACTTTGCACAGCTGGGGCTAAGTCCTCCAGAAAGCTGTGGATCCTCTGAAGCAGCGTCCAATATATGGTACTCTTTCTCCCATAGCCAGGATTCACAGGTCCAGGAATCAATCGGTAGAAATGGAAGTGGCACCACTCACCATCACCCCTAGTGATCCACTGGCAAAATTTTTGCTTCCTGTTCCTGTGACATTACATTCTGCTGGTCTAGAGGTCTTAGTTCCAGAGGGAGGAACACTGCCACCAGGAGACACGATTCCATTAAACTGGAAGTTAAGATTGCTACCTGGACACTTTGGGTTCCTACTACCTTTAAGTCAACAGGCTAAGAAGGGAGGTACAGTGTTGCCTGGGGTGATTGACCCTGACCATCAAGACAAAATCAGTCTACTACTCCACAACAGAGGTAGGGAAGAGTACACGTGGAATATGGGAGATCCATTAGGGCATCTTAGTATTACCATGCCCTGTGATTAAGATTAATGGGAAACTACAACAGCGCAATCCAGGCGGGACTACAAATGACTCAGACACTTCAGGAATGAAGGTTTGGGTCACTCCACCAGGATAAAAACCACAACCTGCTGAGGTGCTTGCTGAAGGCAAATGGAATACAGAACAGATAGTAGAAGAAGGTAGTCATCAATAACAGCTACGACCACATGACCAGCTGCAGACACGAGAACTGTAACTGTCGTATTTCTTCCTTCTTTTGTTAAAAACATGTTTGTGCATGTATACACTTGTACTAAGAAAATACCTTCATTCAATTTCCTTTTTCCGTTATCATGTGACATAAGATTTATTGACTTCACAGCAGCATTTAAGTATTGTCAACTTTATGTAATAGTATTTGGGTTGGGGATTGGTGCGTTTTCGTTTGTATGAAGGATGGTTGTATTATGTTAGAGGTAATTATGACCTTATTGTCTTTATTTGAAGATTATGTATGATCTCAGGAGATGTGTATGGGTTCAAGCTGACAAGAAGTAGACTTATGATGGTTAGTGCTGAGGGTCGACTTGACTGAAGGATGCAAAATATTGATCCTGGGTGTATCTGTGAGGGTGTTGCCAAAGGAGATTAACATTTGAGTCAGTGGGCTGAGAAAGGCAGGCCCACCCTTAATCTGGGTGGGCACCATCTGATCAGCTGCCAGGGCAGCTAGAATATAAAGCAGGCAGAAAAATGTGAAAAGACAAGACTAGCCTAGCCTCCCAGCCTACATCTTTCTCCCTTGCTGGATGCTTCCTACCCTCAAACATCTGACTCCAAGTTCTTCAGTTTTGGGGCTTGGACTGGTTCTCCCTCCTCCTCAGCTTGCAGATGGCCTATTGTGAGACCTTCTGATTGTGTGAGTTAATATTTAAAGTCCCCTTTAATAATAATAGGATATTTAATAATTTAATAATAATAGGATCTATCTCTCCTATTAGTTCTGTCCCTCTAGAGGACCCTGACCAATACAAGAAGCTCTTCAAAACATCATGGGAGATATAAAGCAGTGGTTTTCAAACTTGAATTATAACCAATTAGTGTACTTTGACATTATTTTAGTGTATTATAACCAACATATTTTTAAAAAGGGACAGAATAAAAACAGCAGAGAGCACTGCATAC
The DNA here is from genome assembly GCF_000951045.1 of Mandrillus leucophaeus. Classification (NCBI taxonomy): domain Eukaryota; kingdom Metazoa; phylum Chordata; class Mammalia; order Primates; family Cercopithecidae; genus Mandrillus; species Mandrillus leucophaeus. The sequence continues at coordinate 2,674,701 of NW_012103120.1, read as the reverse complement.
AGAAAGGGTAAGTATAGTTTCATGACACTTAAATATATGGTTAGGTGTTGTGAGTTTATGTACTGGACTATGATGTAGAATGTATTTCTGACAGAAACGTTTATTTAACAGTAACAGGATCTATTTACAAACCAAGTGGACCAGGTGTTTTAGTCTGTTTGTACTGCTGTAACAAAATACCTGAGACTGGGTAATTTATAAACAATAAAAATTTATTTCTCACAGTTCTGGAGGCTGGGAAGTCCATGATCAAGGTGTCAGCAGATTTAGTGTCCCGTGAGGGCTCTCTGCTTCTGAGATGAGCACCTTGTCGCTCACATAGTGGAAGGGATGAACGCTGTGTCCTCACATGGCTCACAGGCAGCTCTCTGCAGACTCTAAGGGCAATACCACTCATGACAGCAAAGCCCTCATGGCTAAATCCCTTCCCAAAAGGCCCCATCTCTTAATATCACCACCTTGGGGTTTAAGTTCCAACATACGAACTTTGGAGGAATATCTTCATTCAAAAAGCATAATACCAAGGAAGGCTGAAAGCCTTTTTCAACTGGCATGGAGTGGCAGCCGAGGTTAGGGTCAGGGGCCCTTGAACAAAAGCCTTAAGTTTAGGAAACAATACACAGACTAGTTGCTTACTATAGAGCAGTTTAATACCCTAAGCATTCTTTTAGGAGTGAGCTGGAGGCAATTATCTTAGCAAAGAAGCTGTAGGGAGAGTGAGGGGCAGGTCTACCCAGCTCAAAGGATATCCACTGCAAAATTTTCCTTCTCAGAAAAGGAAGGCTGCAGGACCCCTCTAGAGTACATATATTGCCAGGACTCAACAAGAATATAATCTCCTTCAAGACAGGAATGGGACAATGCTTTCAATTGGCAACATTCTGCTTTTACAGTCTATTTCCCTCTTATTCTCTGAATCTGTCTCTTGCCCAGTTTTTGATGGTGTTTGAAAAGCTGGCTGCCATAGCTTGATAAGGCATATATCTAACCAGGATATTTTACTGCCTTTTCCATTTCTGCTTATCAAACGTGTTAACATATAGTGGACACTATCTGGATCTTTTTTTTTTTTTTTTACTAACCATTTATACTTCGTGGCATTTTGGCCATCATAGGTATCTCTGGCTTCTTGGTCAATTGTTCTTGGTCTAGGTGTAATACTATTACACCTTAATTCTGATTGATTTTTCATCGACTGATTCATCTCCCCACCCCAAGTTAAGATTTGCTCATTGTTTTTGAATATATCTTGCTGGATTATATTGTTTATATGAATATATTATGCTAGGTTTTGTTAAATGCTCTATTTCTTAACTGTTACTCTGAAATCTTACTTTTTCAAGGTGCTTCATAATAACTTATTTTTTTAGAACTCCCAAACATGGATCAAGAGTACAAGTAAAGCTCTTCACTGTCCTCTATATAAACCATACAATTCTCACATCTGTACCCTTGCTCTTCTCTGTTTGATATGCCTTTTATTGCTCTCCTCCTCTCCAAATTTTATCCGTTCATCAAGGTTCAGCTTAAATCCCTCCATAAAGCCAACCTAACTACCCTCAGTCCCACTACTTTATCTAAATGTAGGTAGCACTGTATTTCCTCTCAACACTTAGAACTAAATTATTAGATCTTCGCATATTTCTATAAATTATATCCTGTAGGATCCCTGAATTAGGAGTCATTATTTATATAGCTTTTGCCTTACGTAGTCCTAGGCACTCAGTGGGATACAGTTGAATGGGCGTCAAGAGATGAAGGTTTTTGTCTTTATTTGGCACTCAGGAGTCTGTAACAGGCTATTGGGGAAGACAAGCTCTCTGATACCCCTCTTACTTTTCTCATAGTATAAACAGTAACTATGTAAATGGGAGGCTATCAAAACATCTTGGAGACCACTACCTTATAATTCACAGGTAGGAGATGGTCTTGCCAGTAAGGTAAAAAGGTGCACCTCAGTGCTTCAGACTGCCCATTACAATAAGTTTTCACTTTTATAAACCTTAGGTCAGTACCTAAGCTATATATAGCTTATATATAAGCAATACAAACCTTATGCTACACAAATAAATATTAACGGCAACTTTTTTATTTTTATTTTTTTGAGATGGAGTCTCGCTCTGTCGCCCAGGCTGGAGTACAGTGGCGTGATCTCAGCTCACTGCAAGCTCTGCCTCCCGGGTTCACGCCATTCTCCTGCCTCAGCCTCCTGAGTAGCTGGGACTACAGGCGCCCGCCACCACACCT
>NW_012103120.1:2651990-2671114 GCF_000951045.1 Mandrillus leucophaeus | reverse complement strand
AAAAAAAAAAAAAAAACTTGTTTATAAAGCTGCATATATTTAGTGGAACAATCTTTTACAAGATCTCAGGAAAATAATCACCAAATAACATGGTGCACTTAAATCGCAGTGATCACCACAGTATGATTCACAGGTAACACCGTACAACTACAAAGATATAACACATTGCTACACATACTTTATTTGCAATTCAGTACCATGAAAACATTTCTCTAAGAGGTCAATGTAATAATCTTTTATTGATATAGGAACTCTGGCACTGAAAGCTTGAATAACCCAAGGTAATGATGTCGTCACCAAGGGACAACGAGAATAGAACCCAAATCCCTTGACTCCCAAGCTTGTGTTTTCCCTTAATTGTGCTCCTTTCTATTCATCCAAGAGCATCAAGTGTAAAACGTGGGAGAAAGGAGTGGGCACAAATGAGCCAAGTCCGCGAGGTGGAGACTGCACTGAAGGTCCTAGGAATCGCCCCTTGGCACTTTCCTTTTGTTTTGGCTGAGGAAGATGAAAGCAGCAGCAACCACAAACTCCTGGGACCAAGAACTGGAACTAGGTACTGCCTGTTGCGGTAACTCTCTTCCTCATTTTAGGCCTTTCCTTTTTAACCTCTCCTTCCGGCCAAGCCTTCGCGCGCTCTTCCCCTCTCTCGGTTTCTATCTGCTCCCTTTAGCTCCACTCTGCATATTCCTACTAGGTGTCCCCGTGAGAGGAGGCAGCTGCGCCGCACTGGCTCTCCACCCTCCATCAGGCCCTGGCGCCCAGTCCTCAGGTGTTCAAGAGGTTCGTAGCGTCACAAGCGCTCTCCCTAGAAAGTGAGTGGCAGTCAAGCATTATAAATGTGTTTCAACTGTTAAGAGACTTAAGAGATGGGAACCGGGGCATATACCAAGTCACATCTGCGTGGGTTTAGGTAGCTGGTCACAACAAAGCAAAATTTAGACAATAAGCGTTGAGACTTTCCTTTTAGCTGCGAGTTTCACAGCTCCGCCATCCCCTGAGCAACCTCCCACTGGAGGACGCCTGCCGAAGCGCATGTGTTTACACTTTTTCTACACCAGGCGGAGGACCCAAGCGCTCGCTGACCCCGGGGGATTCCAAACCGTTACTCCGCCCGCCGGGGTGGGGCCAGCGCAACGGCCGAGGCTGCGCAGCCGGCCGGCTCCGGGGCCCTCGCGCACTACAAGTCCCAGAAGGCCGCTCTCCGCGGGGGCGGGCAGTCGGTTTATCCGCCTCACGCTCATTTTTACCACTGCTCACCCCTTCCCCAGTCCTCCTGGTGTCCTTTCCACAGTTAAAGGCTACTTTCTCTTGAAGCACATGAGGAGAAGCCTTAGCAACCTCGATACCGAAGTTCTTCGCGCGCTCGCTCTTTCTGCCTCTGCTCGAACTATGCCTGACTTCCTCACAGGAGTTGGGTAGTGCAGGCGAGAGAAGGAAGTCTTTGCAGGCCAAAACTAGGACAACCTGCTCGGACTTCCGCCTCCCGGCCTCCGGAAGGCAGTGCGCACGCGCTCGCTGCGACTCCGGCGCGGTTGACTTCCGCTCCCACTGTGCTCTGCGAGCCGAATCATGGATCACACTGGTAAGGAGGCGGAGGCAGTGGGGGTCCCGGTTCCATGCCCCCTTGGCCGGCCTGGGGCTGGTTGCCCAGCAGGCAAAAGGGATTACGCTCGCCCCACAACACTAGGGTGTGGCAGTGAGAAGAAATCTCACATATGCCTTCCTGTGCCTGGCAGGGGCCTGCCGTTTCCTGGCCTACCCTCTGGTGTGGTACCTACCTCCTCCGTGCCGGCAACAACCGCTCCTTCTCTCGTTCTGAGCTCCGAACGCGGACCGGTGGGCAATGTAGGCCTTTGGGAAGGGAGAGCGCCGGCTCTATTTTATTCAGCCCAGCTGCTCTGGCCTACGTTATGGAGACTGGCGGGTAGATTGCGGTCTCCGAATCGCGGAATCCTCTTTACGCTGGGAGTGGACGGGCGAGAGTGGGTTGGAGACTTCCTGCTGTCTCAGTCAGCTTTGGGCGGGTGCTGCAGTGGTCACCTCCTGTCGTCTCTCAGATCCTTTATGGACTAGAGAGGTGAAAGAAGGGCATCTGATAGAGTTTTTGGAATCCAACTCTTAGCTTTTACCTAAACCAAAAGCATGCCCCGCGCTTCGACTGAGGTCCGTACTCATCATTTGAGGGTATTTACAAACAGGAGCTTAAAATCAAGGCATTCTCATACTTTTCTCCAAGTAAGAGTAGCTCCACCCTTTATTATGTATTTTCTGGCTTTTGCTTCTTTGTGGTTCTCGGATATTGAATGCGTGCTCTTGGAGTTAACAAGTGCCCCATACGTTTACAGCGACCATATCACAAATGGAGAAAAAAAGGCTTTTTCTTGAGTATTGAGTTGTCCTCACTCATCAGATAGCTGCTTGGTTATGTAATTAGGTGTGTATGTTTATGTAGTGTATGTTTATGCCAGATACAGATATCTGTAGGTCGGGAGATGGAAGATGGAATGGTAAACGAGACGGACCAAATAGAACTTCTATTTCACGGAGGAACACAGACAATATCTTCTTTTTTAAAAAATTTTTTGTTTTTTAAATGTTTGCGAATTATAAGTGTTTTGAAGAAAATAAACCAGTGCTATGGAGAGATTCATAGGGGGAAATTTCAGAGGGAGTTGTTAGGAATGGTCTTTGTGGAAGCTAACATCTGATGGGTGAGAAGATCCCAGCCCTGGGAAAAAAAGCAAGAGGAAAAGCATTTCCAGCAAGTGCAAAGGCACTGAGGTAGGAAGATATAGTGAAGTCAGCTGCAGCCTAGTAATAACCAGAGTGTAAGAGTCCTGAAGTGAGATTGGAAAGGAGGGCAGCAGGCACATTATTCAGGTCATTGAAAGCCATGGTAAACGTTTGATTTTTAAGTGAATATGAAGCCACTGAACAGAAGTAGAGGAGGAACACAATCTCTTTAAAAAAATATAATAGGCTGTTCTATCGAGAATGGTGTAAGAGAGGGAGGTAAGAATGATGGAAAATAGCTGATTGCAGTAGACGGAAAGGGAAGGTTGGTTTGGTGAAAATGAAGGAGAATGGGCAACTTCAGTAAATACTTTGGTGGTGTTTGAACGAATGTGAGAGAAAGGAGAAATACCTAGGTTTTTGGTTTGAGCAACTAGGTAGTGTCCATTATTGAATTGAGGAAAACTTGGAGCAGAAAACAGTCTTTTTTTGTAGAGGTGAGATGGGAATTTGGGAACAAGTGTTTGGTCTTGGACTACTGGTGTGAGATAACTATTGAGACAGGAGAGATGCCAAGTGGAGATGAGAGGAAAGATCTGCACTGAAAATACGTATTTGGAAGTTAGTACCTTTATTTATAGCTGGTATTTTAAAGCATGAGGACAGATGAGACCACTTAAGAAGGGTGTGTTCAGAGGAGAAGCCAGCCTAGCACCAGGCTGTAAAGAATTCCAGTGTTTGGGAATTTATATAGAGCTGAAACTGCGATTTTGATGGTAGAATAGCAAACATTCGACTTTTGGAAAATAATTCTTATTTGAATTATTTTCTGGAATTGTGAGTCAAGTTCCTGCCATAGTTTAGAGGCTATTATGTTAGGAAATCATAATAGGGGTGGGTGTAAAGCGTGTTTATTATCTTAATTCTTGAAGTTTAGACATTGCCTAAGGAAGTAAAACTCATCCGAACATGAAAATACGAATGAGCCAACCACTTAAAAAATTAGTTCCCGCTGAGATGTCCCTTCTGCTTAATACTAAATTCTTACCTATTTTATTTTTTTAATGAATCAGTCTCTTTGATGCTTAGTATCAGAAGATAGTATCAAATACTATGCATTGATTGTGAAATAAAATTATAAACCTTGCAGAAGATTCTGGTTTTCATGAAATTCATAAATATGAATTTGATAATTGTTTAAATCACAAAGCCTTTGACAAATGAGGAAATGCCACTTAGCTAGATAATTGAAGAATCATGACAGAATAGGCATCTCAAAAGAATAATTTCAATATTAAAGGATTAAGAGTTCCTTGGGGAAATTGATGAAACCCTTGAACATTATGCAAAAATGACCCATTTTATGATCATACTGACATTCAAATGTAAAAATGAAGGTGTTCTAATAGAATCTTGCCAGAAAAATTACTCCAAGAGGCTCCCAATTAACACTAGATTTATTCTTTGGTCATTCTAAGAATTAGCACTTCTGTAACTGTATGCCAGATTTTGTAAAAGATCCCAGATTTTGTAAAATATTTGTTGGTTCCTTTTATTCAGGATAAAAATCCCCAATCTTTTTTAAACTATATAATATGGAAGTGTTGTGCCTTTTTAAAGTGAATTTATCTTAAGTGGCTAGTAGTCCTTAGTCATTTTCTATGTAATATCTAAGAAATTTTTGTTGTTAAGAACTTTATAATTTGTTACTGTATTCAAAAGGAAATAGTGCTTTATGTTCTGATTCTTAATTTAAAAACAACAAAAAGCAAAAAAGTCGCAAAAAAACCCAGAACATTACCACTATTAAATGCTGTACCTCATGAACTTCAATTTGTGAAGCAAAGTGAGAAGGGCCAGCCAGCTCTTGAAAGTGGTAGACTGTGCAAGCAACAATAGAGACCTCAAATGTTCAGGATGGTGTGAAAAGGACTTGTGATGAAGTGTTGGTATTTTCATTATTCACAAAGGTAAAACGATTAAACCATTTTGATATTTGAATGTTTAGTATTTGAGGGACAGCATTGAACTGATTATATGTCTACAACGACTTGCTTTTTAGTTGATTGGAATGTCAGGAATACTTTTTGAGCAAGAAAAAAAGTCATTCATGTTTCTTCTGGCCAGTGCATTGCTTGTAATTACTTTTATGTACATAAGCAACTACAATGAAAGCAGATCAAATACATTAATCAGCTCGTGAGTCTATTTAGTGAAGCGTTGAAAGCTAATCAAGTTGGGTTTACCCCAATTCAAGATTCTAGCTAACCATGTAATTCTGCCCTCCCCTTGTTTGAGGATTAGCTGTTATAAGAGTAGTAAGTAGACTGAAAGATACTTAAAATAATCGTTAAGGACCCATTTTTAATTTTGTTTGATATATTGTTCAGAAAAAGTGCAAATGAATGTGAACTTGGTGTGTGTCTGTAATCCTAGTAGCCTTGGAGGCCATTAGTACTAGCTTACTACTTCCAAATTTGGCTTTGCTGAATTTAATGTGGACGGTTTGGCTATCTATCTGGACTGTAATATTTCCTGCAGGGGCAGTTATACAACCTTGTTCAATAACTTGTCATGTTTAAAACACAATAAATTAAAAAATATGTTATTTGTATTTCCTATTTTAAGCATTTTCCTTTTTGTCTTTAGTAGGTCAAGTTAAGTATTTTCTGTATTATATCTTTTCATCTATTTGAAAAAAGGTAACTGTTAAGCTTTAGATGGGGTCAGTTCTATGATATAATACTCCTGTTACTCATGGGACAAGAATTAATTCTATAGACAATAACAAGCAAAGACTCCAGGGACTAGAAGGTGACAGTTGTTTAGACCTAGTTGTAGTACAGGAACTTTGCATCCTCTTCAATTATAATTTTCCATTACAGGGCCGACTAAGAACTCAGTCATATGTTATAGCCCAATACATTATTGCATGTTTTTACTACTAAATGGTGTAATGATTTTTACTGTAATTCTGAATGATTTTTAGAATAACTCTCTTACACTTAAGGAATAATCACATTTCTTAACTTCATTTTCAAATGCATTATTTAATTTTGCCTTCATCAGTGTTAGTAAGTTCAGTTTACTAAGTTTATTATCTGCATGCTTGATGATCAGACATGGGGATAGGGATGGTTTTCTTTCTTTTTCTTCTTAGTCTTTTTCTTTAAAAAAAAAAAATCTCTTGTAGTTCAAGACAATGGTTCTTGGGTTCATGAATGGTTTCATGTTTCTGTAAACTTCTCTGGAATTATATGAAAAATTTTATTCACTTTTCTAGGGAGAGGTCCTATAACTTTTATCAGTTTCTTAAAGGATTCCATATCTCAAAAAGGGTTAAAAAGCATTGCCTTAAGTGTTGATCCAAAATAAGTAAAATTAGCAGTTAAACTTAATGTAATATTGAAAATCAGAACCCAGATCTTTAAACTTGATAATGTTAGGTATGTTGTTTTAATACCTGTAGCAGAATAATCTTTAAAAAGAAAAACTAAAAGAAGTTACAACTTTTTTTTCCCTGACATAGACAATGAGTTACAAGGCACTAATAGTTCTGGATCCTTGGGTGGCCTTGATGTTCGCAGACGAATTCCTATAAAGCTCATCTCCAAACAAGCAAACAAAGCAAAACCTGCACCGCGAACTCAAAGGACTATAAACAGGATGCCTGCAAAGGCTCCACCTGGTGATGAAGGTAATTTGTTTAACTAATAGGTCCAACACTCTTTCTGTTTTATCTGATTGCTCCAGATAGTCTGTGTGATCTTATAGCTACCTCTTTTTTATCTTACATCTCCTATTTATTCTTCAACCTTCTTGTTTGACTTCTCATTGTAGCACATTGTATTTTTATTTCCCTTTATAAATATTTTTTATTTGATTCCTTTTGTTGTTGAAAGCAATGCTGCCCATTGTTTAATAATCTCAACAGTATTGCAGAAAGCATAACATTAAAAGTAAAATCCTTCTATCCAAAGATAATCCCTGTTGACTTTTTTATACAAAACTACTGATTTTTTATGTGTAGTTGCCATTTTTTCATGTAATACGCATTTAAGATTTTTTTCTTATCAGTAGATGCAGATATACCTCATTAAAAAAACAGGTTTGGGTATTTTTAGATATACCATAATTTAACAGTTTTTCCAGTTTTTTTCTGTTACAAAAAATGTTGCACCAAATATTCTTAGACATAGTGTTTTGTAGAATTTGTACTTTGCACAGATTTGGCCTTTTTTTTTTTTTTTTTAATTCCAAAGACTTTAAACCTACAAATTTGGATATTTTAAAACTTGATAGATACTGTGGATTTTAGAGTTTGACAAGTACTGTCAAATTGCTCTTCAAAAAAGGTATGTTAGTTTTTACTCCCATACACCAATAGTGAGTACTAGAAATCTTTTAAAATTTTTGTTTTGATGTAAATTTCTTTTAATTATGAAAGAGCGAATATTTTTTCATAGTATTGGTCATTCTTGTTTAGATCCTTTCTTCTGAGTTTTTTGTAAATTAATAGGATTTTTGTTATATGTTATGTATGTATATGTGTGTGTATATACATATATATATATATGTATTTTTTTTTTTTTTTTGAAATTGGGTCTTACTCTCTTGCCTGGACTGGAGTGCAGTGGTGGGATCATGGCTCGATATTCCAGGCTCAAGTGATCTTTCCACCTCAGTCTCCTGAGTAGCTGGGACTACAGGTGCGCCCCACCTGCTTGGCTAATTTTTTGTATTTAATTTTTGTAGTGACGGGTCTTGCTGTGTTGCCCAGGCTGGTTTTGAACTCCTAGGCTCAACAGTCCTCTCACCTTAGCCTCCCAAGGTGCTGGGATTACAGGCATGAGCCACTGTGCCTGGCCTATATTGTATATATTCTTCACTTGTCTTTTAATTTTGTATACAAAATATTTATTGCAGAGAATCTTGAAGATTCTATGTAGTCAGGTATCCAGTCTTTGCTTTTATGACTTCTGGGTTTTGTGACATTTTTTGAAAGGCCTTCCCCTATTTCACCAGTATAAAAGAGTTTTTCCATCTTATCCTTGATTACAGGTTAGCAAACTATGTCTGTGGGCCAAATGTAACCCTGTTTTTATAAACAATTTTATTGGAACACAGCTATGCTCATTCCTTTAAGTATTATCTATGGGGGCTTTCACACTATAATGGTAGAGTTGAGTTAATTGTGATTAAGACCATATGGTCCACAAAGCCTAAATATTTACTATTTAGCCTTTCACAGAAAAAGTTCACTGATACTGCTTGAGAACATTTATGGATATGTATTTGGTTATTAAGGGGAAAAAAGGTGGCGTCTGGCTTTTTTTCCCCCCAAAACATTGTCCCAACTCTTTTCCTTGCTGAATAGGAATTTTATTGTTATCATATGTATGTTAAAACAGCAGTCCCCAATCTTCTTGGCACAAGGACTGGTTTCATGGAAGACAGTTTTTCCACAGATGGAGAGTGATGGCAGGGTGCGGGGAATGATTTCGGGATGCAACTGTTGCGTTAGTTAGATTCTTGTAAGGAGCACCAACCTAGATCCCTCTCTTGCACAGTTCACAATAGGGTTTGCGTTCCTATGAGAATCTAATGCAGCTGCTGATCTGACGGGAGGCGGAGGCAGAGGTCAAGTGGTAATGCTCCCTAGCCCTCCACTCACCTGCTGTGTGGCCGCGTTCCTAACAAGCCAAGGATACTGGTCCGAGGTCTGGGAGTTGGGGACCCCTGTATTAAAAGTATTTTTTTGCATTTCTAGACTTCCTGTTCTATTCCAGCAATTTGTCTGTATTTATTTTGTAGGATCAAGCTGCTTTAGTTAAAACATACATTATGGTTTCTTTTATTGTAGGGTTTCTCTCCCATCTAAACAAGTATATTTGAAGTCAAATTGTTACAAATCGTGTTAGTAATAACCTAGGGCTGCTATTGCACTACCTCTAATTTACGATCACTCCTGCTTTGGCTTTTTTAAAAAAACTAATTTTTTAAAACAACATGGTAGTGTACAAATGCATTCTTTAATAGTTCAAACAATGCAGAAAAGCCAAAATCCTTTTCCCCCTTTCCCTCTCGGAATTTGGAGTAAAAGAAATTTTTGGATTGTTGTTTTCCTAGGCATCAATCAAAATGTGGAGTTTGGGGTGTCAGTGTGGTATCTCTACAAGTATATATAGTTTAATGATGGGAGTACAGGTGGAACTACTCTGAAAAATGATAATGTGCTCCTAATTTCCTAGGCTGTTATCCCAATAATTTTCTGGGTTTGAAAAATTGAGTTTCCTTATTTTGAATTTTAGATCACACCAGCTTTTCTAAGGTGTAAATGGGTGATATAGGAGCCTAGGAACTCTCAGGTGTAGCTTATCAGAGCGCCCTGACTTTGAGTTATACATTCGTATTGGCAGTAATTAAATAGCAGTACACCAAAGTGTCTATCAGCTTCAAAAAATTCTTGCATCACTATTTGTGTGTTAATGTGAGTGTGTGTCTGTGTGTGTTTGTGTCTGTGTATAGGTGCTGTAATTTAGTCATGTGGGTAAAGTTAAAACTTGTGTGCTTGGCTACTCTGTTTACCAGTTCTAGGGCCAAAAGAGTCGTGAGAAGCCTGGCTCCTTGGAGGGATATATTTGTCTGCTCAGCTTTACTTTAGGTAATTGGATTCTACCTAGAATTCCCATCAGACTGTTGATTGGTTTTTTGTTCTTTTGTAGGAGATGAGAAGATTGCCATCAACTTTGTAATTAGGCCAGAGAAATTGAGCCCATTTGATCTTCATATATCTTAAGTTTATTGATATTGATAAATGCATTGTAGGAAAGGATACATAAGATATGATATGGCTGCTGTTTGGGTAATTAATCAGGGAGTGGTTTTAATCGACAGGGTGAAATATGAATATGTTAAAGTGTCTAAATTACTCATTTTAGGGCTAAAGAAGAAGATAACTTGTTTGCTAATAAAATGCATAGAATGCTTTATGTTTTCATTATACTCTTGGCAATAAAATCAGTCTCATGGCATACCATTTTTGTAGCTAGACTAGAATAAATGGTGATCAGTATCTTAAAAATTTGTGCAACAAGCATGATAATCAGTAGTCAGTAACATTTTACATTAGAAATAGTTTCATGAATTGATAAGAGCATTTGAATGGGAGTCAAGAGATCTGAGGTCTGTTCCTGGCTTTGCCACTTTTCTTCTATATGTTGAGTTGTTATGAGTCTCCATATAGTAATATTCTCAATAATGAAGTGAAAGAGTTGTACTAGATCACCAAGATCACTTCTAACTGATGTTTTAAACTAATCTTGATTGTCTTATTCTTAGAAAAGCTTTGAAAGGCATCAGATGGGCTTTTTAGTGAAAAGATCTATTTTGCCATGTATATGTACTTCCAAAATGAAATTTGAGATGTGGAAAGTTAATGGGCAGTACTTTTTTTTTTTCTCAGAAGGATTTGATTATAATGAAGAAGAACGGTATGACTGTAAAGGTGGTGAGCTGTTTGGAAATCAGCGAAGGTTTCCTGGACACCTTTTTTGGGACTTTCAGGTATAATTAAAAATGAAAAATTGTGTTAGAACAATAAAATATTTTAAGTATTAAATAGTTAAAATGTTTTATTAGAGTAATGCACAATACATAAAGAATGTTATGAACTTATAACTGATTTTCAGTATATACAAATCATTTGTTAATACTCTATTTTCAAGAATAATTTGAAGTACTTTTCAGTAAAATCAGTATATTAACACTAAGAAGAAAAACTAATGGTATCACAGCTAATGGTGGGGAATACGTGGAGATTATACCAAGAAGCTTTTATTTCTAATTGTTTTAACAACTTTTATAAAACACTGACCAATTCATTGTGTAGATACAATCTTTAGAATTGTGTGAGAAGATAATTTTAATTATATCATTTCAACAGATAAACATCTTAGGTGAAAAGGATGATACACCAGTTCATTTCTGTGACAAGTGTGGATTGCCTATTAAAATCTATGGGCGAATGGTAAGTATAATTAAATACTGTTTTTGTCAGTAAGCATTTGCATAGAGGTGGGGTTCTGAAATTTAACTAGATAGGTTTATCATTGTTTCATGACTAAGTTTGTGACATTTTAAATAAGTATGAAATAATTAAGGGAAGTATTGGAATACTGTGAATTTAATATGATTATCTTGACAAATTGTTGAATTCTTGTAAAATATTAAATAAAACTGAAAATTAAAGTAATTTCTGAAAACTAATTTCTTTAGAGTGTTTGATACCAGTTAGTTTACAGTTATTCTAGTTTATTAAGGAAAAATTTTTTTCTTAATAAATAGAACAAAACTACTTATGTTTGAAGGCCACAATTTTTTTTACATAAAACTGCATTAATAATATTTATAATTTCTTTTTTTCCTGAGACTCAGAGAGGCTTAATAATAATTAGTATTTCTGAAAATTGAATTCTAATCATTAAAAAAATTTTACAATCCTAACTGTAATTTTATAGTAATTTTCACATTTCTTCCCTCCAAAAAAGATAGTTTTGCATTTGCGTTTAGAAAAAAAATTGAATTCAGTAACATACCTGTGATGGTAGATGGCGTGGATTATGCACTGTTGCTTTCCTGTACATCATAGTAAAGAAATAGTAACAGGCTGTGAATTTAAAAATGTGGTTCTAACATCATTTTACTGTATCCTTCTGATTGATTTTTAGATTTTTATTAGTTGATTAACTTAAAATGACCAGAGGAAGATGCTGCTTATATTAAACATAGGACATACTTGTTATTTTTACTGCATTCAAATAGTTTCAGGAGAAACAAGATTTAAAAAAAAAACACATAATTAAAGTGTTCTTCAGGAGGTTTTGACTTGCAGAGGGCTGGGTGTGGTGGCTCACACCTATAATCTCACAGCTTCGGGAGGCTGAGGTGTGAGGATTGCCAGAGGCCAGGAGTTTGGTACCAGCCTGGACAACTTAGCGAGACCCCGTCTCTACAATAAAATAAAATAATTAGCCTGGTGTGGTGGCACACACCTATGTTCCTAGCTATTCTGGAGGCTGAGGAGGGAACATCAGCCAGGAGTTCGAGGTTACAGTGAGCTGTGATCACACCAGTGGACTCCATCCTGGGCAACAGAGCAAGATCTGTTTCTTAAAAAAAAAGGAAAAAACGTCTGGGTACCATGGGTGAAATTCATAGAGTTTACACCTCCAGAAAGTGTAAGCAAATACATACGTGTATATTTATTGGGAAAGGGGCCATAGTTTTTGTGATGTTCTCAAAAGGCTTTGTGATTGAAAAAGGTTATTATAATTAGTACTTAATAAATATTCATTTTAACAGGTATTCTCAAGTATCTTCTAAGCCGCCTTATGTATAGGTCACTATATATTTTTTTTTTAAGAAATATTTTAAGTTCTAATATGCTTAACTGTAATATGTCTTTGTTTACAGATTCCATGCAAGCATGTTTTTTGCTATGACTGTGCTATTTTACATGAAAAAAAGGGAGATAAGATGTGTCCAGGGTAAGATAAGATTATCATTACCTTTTTTAAATAATAAAGTTTTAGTACAATGATTTGTAAGTTGGATTAAAGGTTAGGGAGTGATATAAATCAGGCAGGAGATCAAACATACAGACATGGCTAATCTTTTTCTGTGAGCCCAGCTTGCCTAGCGTTTCTCTTTAATATAGGGCAAGGTAAACACTGTCAGTCAACTCAAATTGGTCAGAATGAAATCTGTTTGCCATTACAGAAGTATTATTATAAACCAAAAACAGTTACTTTTTTGATGAGGCATTAAAGAAGTATTAAGATATATTGAGAGCAAAGACTCCAGAATTAGAATTCCTGGGTTTGAATCCTTATTCTGCTATTTATTAGCTGCTTTACTGTCATAGACTATTCTTTATTGATAAAATGAGGCTGATAATAGTACCTACCTCCTTGTGGTATTTTTAGGATTAAATGAGGTTTTATATATATAACATATGTACACATGTACATATATATAGTAGCTGGCATATAGTAAGCACTATATATATATATATATAAGCTCTTGCTACTTTCAAATCTGATTATTGTATCTGGAGTATATCTTAGAACACCATCATTACATAGTCTCAAACAAATTATAAAAAGCTAGATCCGTTTTGGGATAGTCTTGAAGAAAACAGAATAATAATTTTTATATCAGTTCAGAACTCTTGATAAGGAAGGCTTAAGAAAGAATGAGAGATACTTGCTTGGAATGGCCATAGGCTTCTTAGGTCACTTATAACCTGTGCTTAAAGCTACACCAAGATTTGTGGTATTGATTGATAACAAAGCTGTGGACACTTGTCAGCAATGATTCCGTTTTATGGTGTAGGAAAGTTTAACGTCAGCAGGAGAGAGGGGTGATTTATTGACAGCTCAGTGACAACTAATTCTCGTGGCATGTTTTTATTCGCATTTTAAAGTAACAGATTATAAAATTTGTTCTATGAGTTTAAAACATTTCGTTTATAGAATTATAATTCAGAAGAGTTAAAACACTAGAAATATATATCGTTTTTTTTTTTGGGTGTTTTCTCAGGCCTAAGTTTTCAACATGGTATACCTTCATTTTAAGTTACATAGTAAATTTGATTGCTTCATTGGAATAAAGGATTTCAGATGTGATAAAACATTATTTAGAGGACTTTTAAAGGTTTCCTCTTATTTATTAAAAGGAAATTAAAAGGTACTTATTGTTTAAAGAAATTAATTCTCAAGGTACTAAATGTAACTAATGTACTGAATATACTAATGTACTAACCTTACTAATGGACTAAATATAACAAAGTACTAAGTGTCACACCTCACTTATGTGGTCCTTAGTAGCAATTTTAGGACAGAAGCCTATCTGTATTAACAGACCCAGATCAGGAAGTGAAGAAATGACAATCAGAGTTAAACAGTATGTATTACTGTTTTTAAGCACCACCCGAGAGAAAGTGCCTCTCATCTTGTTAAGGTCGAGATAGTTCAGAGTTTACAGTGAACTAGAAGCAAAAAACAAGTGTGCCAGATGGCCACTAAAGGGAAGCATAATAACATCAATAAGGAGTGCCAGCCTTATAGTAAGGATGGAAAGATAGACAACTCAAAATCAAGAGTATAGAGCCATTTAGTTTAGTGCCAAATGACCTGACACACATATTCAATGATAATTGCTTATATATATACACACATATATTTTTATATAGTGCTTAATTGGGGATTAAATACTGTCACTTTCGTTGTTTGATATTAAATATATTCTTTGAAGTAATATGAAATAGATGTAAGAACATTGTGAAGTAGGTAGATACTTTAACTTCATTGTACAAATGAAGAAACAAACTCAAAAATGGTTCAGTGATTTCAAATTACTGAGCCGGTACCAGATCCAGGATCTTCAGATTCCTGTTTCAGTCCTCTTTCCCCACTGTGTCAAGAAAGCTGTAATGGCAAGTATGGATTAAATATGGTAAATGAAAAATAGTTACAATTTTGACCCTGAGTTTTTAAGAAAATGTTAAGTTAAATTTAGTGCTCACAAATTAGAAAGTTAGGAAAGTGTAAATTTGCCTGACAATTCAGAAAAAACCCTTCCTTAAAGGACTTTTAATAGTCCAGGCTTAGATTGAAATAGTTTATGTTTAATGTTAAGAACCCTAATGATGAGGCTGATGTTACTTCTTGTAGTCCTTGCAGTGTCTTCTACTTACTGTTTTCTACTTACTGTTTTCCACTGTTTGCTCAACAAACAGTTATCACTCAATAATACCATACAAGTTTGAATTCCATGATTGTAAGTAATCAACCCGTTGGTTTTTTTCTTGCTGGGTTTTTTGGCAAATGGATGCAAAACGTAGAATTGTTTGAGAAAATTAGATAAATTCTAGGCCTTCGGAAGAATGAGGTCTCTTCTTGAAACATATGGTTTGATATTAGGAGTTCTGAAGATGACAGAAATGCCTTGCTTAATGGCTAATAGACAACAAAGTAGGGAAGATTAAAGGTTCATGTAGAATAACTGTAACTTCTAATTGTGGACTTTTGCTATGTTTTATGTAACAGTCAAATTTTTAAAAGAGGCATATTTTTGAAAATTACATAATTTTTTATATTCTCTTTTAGTAAATCACATTTTTTCCCCTTCTGATTTAGCTGTAGTGATCCTGTGCAGCGAATTGAGCAGTGTACACGAGGTTCTCTCTTCATGTGTAGCATTGTTCAAGGGTGCAAGAGAACGTATTTGTCTCAGAGAGACTTACAGGCTCATATCAACCAT
This sequence comes from Mandrillus leucophaeus, assembly GCF_000951045.1. NCBI lineage: Eukaryota > Metazoa > Chordata > Mammalia > Primates > Cercopithecidae > Mandrillus > Mandrillus leucophaeus. Next base: position 2,656,054 of record NW_012103120.1, on the reverse strand, counting down.
CGCCATATGAGAGCTGGAAAACCTGTTACCCGTGCTTCACTTGAAAATGTTCATCCTCCTATTGCCCCACCACCAACTGAAATCCCTGAGCGTTTTATAATGCCACCAGACAAGCACCATATGAGCCATATTCCGCCAAAGCAGCACATCATGATGCCACCACCTCCTTTGCAACATGTGCCGCATGAGCACTATAATCAGCCACATGAGGATATTCGTGCTCCTCCAGCAGAATTGTCCATGGCTCCACCTCCACCTCGATCGGTCAGTCAGGAAACCTTTCGTATTTCAACAAGAAAACACAGCAATTTAATAACCGTCCCTATTCAGGATGACTCAAATTCAGGTGCTAGAGAACCACCACCTCCTGCCCCAGCACCTGCTCACCATCATCCTGAATATCAGGGTCAACCAGTGGTATCGCACCCTCATCATATTATGCCTCCACAGCAACATTATGCACCACCCCCACCTCCTCCACCACCAATAAGCCATCCAATGCCACATCCTCCCCAGGCTGCAGGTACTCCTCACTTGGTATATAGCCAAGCTCCACCTCCACCAATGACCTCTGCTCCACCACCAATAACCCCTCCCCCTGGACATATTATTGCCCAGATGCCACCTTATATGAATCATCCTCCTCCAGGACCTCCCCCACCTCAACATGGTGGTCCACCTGTAACTGCACCCCCTCCTCACCATTATAATCCTAACTCATTACCCCAGTTCACTGAAGATCAAGGAACTCTGAGCCCTCCATTTACACAACCAGGGGGAATGAGCCCTGGTATATGGCCTGCACCAAGAGGGCCACCTCCTCCTCCACGATTGCAGGGTCCGCCTTCTCAAACCCCACTTCCTGGACCACATCATCCAGATCAGACGAGATATAGACCGTATTACCAATGATAATAGTATTTTGAACTGAAGATATGAGGAGGAAAAAAACTATGTATAGTCAATCTTTTAATTAAGCTTTGACTGTTTTGGGAAGGAAGAGTACCTCTTACCGAGGTAGTATAAAACACATAGGGTCTTGTTTCTTAAAATGGTTTTAAATCTTGACCTTAAGATTGATTTCAAGTACCATACTGTAGTACAGATAAGTGGCTCAGTTGAGCACAGCTATATTTTAACATCTTTATTCCCCTAGTTTAGTAAATTGACCCAGAGGTGACCATTTGTAAAAAATTTGAAAAAATTTTTCATTGTTTTACTTCAAAAGTATTGTTTTGTTAAACCCAACGTTCAGTTTTTCTTGTGATACATTTTGTTAACCTGTGTAAAAGGATTAAATTTCAATAAGATTGTAAAAATGCTATTTTTATGTGAATTTAAGTGCAGCCACATACTGTTTTTTAAACCATATGTTTTACCACTAATTTCCCAAAGTTATAATAAAATCCTAAAAGCAAAAATCTAGAATTTGCTGTAAGGCAGACTGTTAAATGATAAGAGAGTTATTTCACATTTTAGGCACTGAAATGTTGAGGTTTCGAGGTATAGTAAGTATACAATGCACTTCACTTGGATGCCTTTTCATTTTTAGGCAGCCTCAGGAGCACCAAAATACATTGGAATTCTAGTACTAAGATATATTTGTTTGTAATGTTAAAAGGCATTACTAATTATTTGGAAAGAGATGGCCAAAGTAATCAACTCTACAGGCTTCAAGCTGGTGGGGAATGCTGTTACTCATTAATGCTTTTTTACTGAATGGTCGGAATCACATATGCACCACACATACTGATCTTAAGTAACATTATTTTATAGAACTGTTTAAATGGTGTTATTTAGATGAAATGTGTTCTGTTCATTGTCTTAAACTGAATAGGGCTGAATAGGCTTTATGTAATTCTTCATTTCATGGTAGAGTTTGATGCTGTGTTTAAGTGGGTTCTTGTTTATAGGATTTTCAACTGCAGTTTGAATGCCATGGAGGAATTTGAATAATGTATTAATGAAGGACATATTCTTGTAATCACAAATTTGCATTTGCTCAGGTTTCATTGCTGTGTGATAGAATTTTTCCTCTAACTTGAAATTTAAAAACTTTTATTTCCTATTCCTTTTGTTGGTAAAGCAGTCTGAATTTGGAACATTTTAGCATGGAGTCAACAGTGAAGACTACCAGATAATTTTGTATTGGAGAAGAGGAAAGTAACAGCTAAATTGTGGATTTCAGTGCTTTACATGGTGCCTTTAGAGTCAGCTTTTACATTATAGGGGCTTGTTATAGTTCAGCTAAAATGACCACTTAACAGTTTATACAGAACTCGTGTATAAATCAGCGTTCTTAGGATATTATTTATATCCTTTGAATAAATCCCTGTGAAGTTTTTCCTCCCCACTAAAATGGTGCATAATAAAACATGAAATGTGTAGTATGCAGATATCATTTATTAGATAGTTTGTAGTATATACATGTAGAACATACTTCTTTTGACAAAGGGTGAACTGATTGCTAATTTACCATTTTATTCTGTCAGGTACAGGTGAAACAAATTCTCATCTTGAATGATCAGATGCAAAATCATTTCTGAACCCTAGGAGCAGAAGTTAGAAATAACAAAATGGCCATTTCAACCTTGACTGGCCAAAAATAACTAATAAACTTTTTTGTTTTAAGTCAGGCAAGTGATTTTCTACACTTCACAGTTTGAAAGTCCAGTGTTAATGCAATATTTCTAGTGAGAAATGCTTGTTATTAAAAGCATGGGAGTGAAATAGTGTGAAATGTTGGTGGTGAGTGCTTCTATCATATTACTGTAGGTACTTGGACTGGTGCAAACTTGATTCCTTTTCATGCCCTTGTTTAGGAGCTATTAAAATGTTACTGTTAAAAATCCAAACCATTTCTTTGTTCCATGTAATAAGAAAATAGCCAAAATCACTTTAGAGCTTCTCAGCTATTTATGAAGAGCTGTCCTGCTTTTATTGAAAGTCACTAGAGTTGAATGTGGTAAGCAACCACTTAGCCTATGTATTGGACGAGAAAAATCAGTGTCATAAAATTTTGAATTAAGAGAACTCTTGTAGAGTTTTAAAAAAATGATTTATTTTCAATTAGGTTTAAGAAATCTATGTTATGCAGGGAGGCATATCAGATGAATGTTGTAGTAGACAAAAGTTTTAAATTGTGTTAGACTTGAATTCATCAATTGTTTGAGGGTGGGTGGGTAGAAGGATAACAAAATTACTGTTAGTGCTTCTTTCCTTACGGAAAAAGATGTGAATCCCAGCCTTATTTCAGGGAAGCCTTTGAAGCTATGATGGACATAAGTCTAAATTAAATGTATGTATGTTTCATTATATTGCTCTTAAGACTACTGAGGTGGCAGTTTAATTCTTAAAAACAATAAAATGGAAGCATAAATACTATTTTGCCTAGATGAATTTTTATGTATTGGCACATTTGGAAGAATGCAGAATTTTCCATGTTTATGTTGATAACTTTCTACAGTATAATTAAGTTCACTTCTAAAAGATTAAAACCATCAAGTTGAATGTTACATTTCTTCAGTGGCATGTTTATTCAGAATATACAGTATTTGGGGAAATATCTGTTGCAAAGACTATAAGAAACTATATTCATTTTGCCCTGTAAAAACTACTTGCTCAAAATTATCGTGTAAATACTAATTAAATACCACTGAAATGTAAATGGAAGAGATATTTGAACATATCTTTTAAACTCAATAAGAGGCTGTATGAAGTATACAGAACTGCTGAAGGCTTTGTTCTGACTATATTGGAAGAGTATCTTTTGTAATCTTTTTTGGAAAACTCTACAGTTCATCTTTCATAAAGTTTTTGAAAATGAGTACATTATGAGTACATGAAAAAAGTGCATGAGTACTCAGATATTTCTTCATTAGATTACCCATCAAATTAGTATGTTGATGTTAAACATGTGTAAACACTATATTCCGATTAAAGTGGACTTACTCTTCATACTAATATAAACATACTGTATTCTGATTGAAGTGGACTAACTCTTCATACTAATATAAACATACTATATTCTGATTGAAGTGGACTTACTCTTCATACTAATATAA
>NW_012103120.1:2645577-2646100 GCF_000951045.1 Mandrillus leucophaeus | reverse complement strand
TGTTCAGAGGTAAGATCTAAAACAATTGGGACAGCTTTTCCCATTGACAGAGTGGTTTGATGTTTAATAAAGGGCGTTGAATATTTTTCTCTTGGTGCTGATATTTCTAACTATTACATAAATACAAATTTTCACCAAGAGCCATACCAGTGGAAAAGGAGAAGCAGGTGTGCTGAATCTCCTCCTCCAGATAAATTGAACTCTAGAGCTGTTATTCTGCCCTGTGAGTTACAAATAATAACCAGCAGTGAAAAAGAAGAGTCGTACTACTTCTCTGCCATCTGTTTTCCTTGTTCCCACTGAGACCAGGAAGAATTGGCTACCCATCTTTTCTTTTCACCTTCCTTTTAGTTTTTTTAGAAAGCTAAAAAAGCTTTCTCATTTTTTAGCTTGTATAGTTTTCATACTAAATCTAGGTAGTTACAGATATTACATTAGAGGATTGTGTTTAAAATCTGGATAGGAGGTTGGATGCTTTAAAAAACTGGTAATCATAAAATCTGAGCAAAGAAGCCTGATTACA
>NW_012103120.1:2616442-2642692 GCF_000951045.1 Mandrillus leucophaeus | reverse complement strand
ACTCTTCATACTAATATAAACATACTATATTCTGATTGAAGTGGACTTACTCTTCATACTAATATAACCATATTCTGATTGAAGTGGACTTACTCGTCTTCACTGGTTTGTAATTTGCTAAATTATGGCCTAGAAACCAATCAGTTTACTTAATATGGCATATGTGCAATCAAAGCAATATCAGATATACTAGGCTTAACGAGAAGTGGAGATAAACCAGGGAAAATACTTGGCAGTGATGCTAATAAAACCTAATTTGGATTTTTAAACGTCTTGTTTTGATTCATGTCCCTTCAGTTTTCCATCACTGAGGGAAGAAGTTTTAAGGCAGAATTCTTAACACTTTAGTGCTTAATTTTCTCACATCCCCATCTTTAAAATTTTTGAATTTTTTGGCACTGTAGAAGCACAGGATTGAAACAATAATAAGTCATGGGTTTAGTTCTCACAATTGGGTAGGACCTCTTTAAAAAAAATCTATTCACTTAATGTTAAAACTTTTTTTTTTTTTTTTTGGTAAAAGGATTATTCTGGCTGTGTGATAAGACCAAGGAGGCTAAGATGGGAGCAGAGGGACCAGTCAGAAGGGTGTTTTAATAATTTACACAAGAGATGATGGTGGTAACATTACAGGTATCAAGAATTGGGAAGTGGGTGACTTGTGGAAGGATATACGTAAAGATATATTTATATGAATTATTGATTTATAAAGTTAAACACATGTTAGATGTGGGTGTATGATAATGAACAAAATAGATGGTCTCTGCCCTTTAGGAGCTTACATTCTAATTTACCTAGGAATTATTCTTGATAGTCCTTACATTTTCTTCAAAAATTTTCCTTATATTCAAAGTATTGTGGCCAGGAAATAAATCTTAATGTTTAAAATACATTACTGAAATACATGCAAAACCATGAGAGAGAAATGTATTTAATTCTGAACATTAGTATTTCCTACCTGCTTTTCTGGTTATAATTGTACAATGCTAAATTAGTGACTTTGGAACAAATCTGTGGAATGCACCTATAATTATTCCTGAGTTTAGTCCTTATCTTGTAATCAGTTTTTAGTTAGGTCTTAATTTCTTTTGGGAGGTGATGTTTTCTAATAATTAAAAGCCTGAGTTGTATAGAGTTAGACTGTCCAGACAGATTTCTGGCTTTACCACCTGTGACTATCTAATTTAGACTAGTTACTTGCTTTTGAGTCTTCATTTACTTTGTTTTTTTAAAAAGTAGGGGAAATCATAATACCGACATTATTGGGGCTATTTTGAGAGTTAAATGACTGTATTTTAAAAGGAGAGTCAATAGGATTTCCTGGTGGATTTTTTGGCTTGATCAGCTTAAGAAAAATGGAGTTGTCATTAACTGAGGTAGAAAAGATGCTGGTAGAGAGACTAGGGGAAGATGAACAGATCAGCCGTGACATATTGAAATCCAGATGAAGATGCTAGAAACGTGAATTAAATATCCCTCTTTTATATTCTTGTTCATGCAGTGTAGGCTCAACCATTTAAAATATTTCATTTACATTTCTAAGTGGTAAGTTCTGTGTTTAGATAAAAATATGTATCAAATGCTTAAATAACTTACACAATAATTTTAAAGATAAACTGCTCAACATGTATTACTTTCACCCTTTCTGAATTTCTGTAATGTATTTGTCTCTTCACAAGTTGTTCTGTCTCCCAGTTGCGTCCTTTCCCTTCTAATCTTGCTCTGGTTTACATAAGTTTATTTTTATGTTCCAACATGGTCTCTTGACCTCTTCCTAAATTAGGGATCAGATTTTGGTACTAGTCAATTTCCAATATGTGCTCTGAGGCAGGCAAGTAGAAGCTCAGCCCCATGTATTCCCATTACTAGAAGTATACCTAACCTTAGTGGCCTACAAGAAAAAAACATTTAACGATAAGGATAAGTAAACCTCTAAGGTGTTAAGGTTGAATGTACTGTGATGTGAGCACAAGAATTGGAGTGCTTGTGCTTGTTTCTTGAGTTTTTGTTGTTGTTGTTGTTTGGTTTGGTTTGGTTGGCAAGAAGAATGCAGAGGGCACCTTTGCTTGGGAAGATGGAGACCTCAACGACAATCCTATATATAAGGCATTTGCCTCAACTTCAAACCAAATGATTGAGGTAAATAGGCTCCTGTTTTCAATTTCGACTTCCTGCCCTCTTCAGAGGAGAAGTTCTTAACCCAAGATTTGTGGGGCATTTTATACATAAATTGTGTGTGTGTGTGTGTGTGTGTGTGTGGTTTTTTTTTTCCCCCCCCAAAGTCCATAGGGTGTATGAGACTCTATAAGGTGTCAACTCAAAAAGTTAAACACTTAATAAAGAGTGCTGTGGCTGGGCACAATGGCTCACATCTGTAATCCCAACACTTTGGGAGTCCGAAGCAGGAGGATTGCTTGAGGCCAGGAGTTTGAGACAGCCTGGGCATCATAGATCCTGTCTCTACAAAAAATGGGAAAATAAGAGAGTGCTGATATTCTACTTTTAAGATTGGCTATGTAAATAACCTGTATCTTACCTTTGTGTATGTAGTTTTAAGTCCAATAGATAAGCCCTCTCAACGACACTAACAGAGTGGAAAGGTACTTTGACAACAATGTTCAGAGGTAAGATCTAAAACAATTGGGACAGCTTTTCCCATTGACAGAGTGGTTTGATGTTTAATAAAGGGCGTTGAATATTTTTCTCTTGGTGCTGATATTTCTAACTATTACATAAATACAAATTTTCACCAAGAGCCATACCAGTGGAAAAGGAGAAGCAGGTGTGCTGAATCTCCTCCTCCAGATAAATTGAACTCTAGAGCTGTTATTCTGCCCTGTGAGTTACAAATAATAACCAGCAGTGAAAAAGAAGAGTCGTACTACTTCTCTGCCATCTGTTTTCCTTGTTCCCACTGAGACCAGGAAGAATTGGCTACCCATCTTTTCTTTTCACCTTCCTTTTAGTTTTTTTAGAAAGCTAAAAAAGCTTTCTCATTTTTTAGCTTGTATAGTTTTCATACTAAATCTAGGTAGTTACAGATATTACATTAGAGGATTGTGTTTAAAATCTGGATAGGAGGTTGGATGCTTTAAAAAACTGGTAATCATAAAATCTGAGCAAAGAAGCCTGATTACAGGGGTTCTGTTAGAAGATTCTCATGTAGCAGGTTTCCAGCCAGACCACTATATTACGGGACCCACAGCAAGCATGTTTCAGAAAGCTAACAAATTTAACAAGACACATCCACTGTACAACTGATTTTTTTAATGGAAATATATTAGTATGACCTGTATAAATTATGACATTCAAAACAGTGGCATCAATACACTGCTAAACATATGCATGAAGGTAGTGACTAGGATGGAAATCTGTCAGTGCTACAAAAATACATATGAACAAAATAATTTTTGTCCTTTGATAAATCTACAAGATATAAAATTAAGAATATTTACATAATTTCATACTAGATATGTGAAGAATATGCCACACTAGAAAATCTTGTTCCAAAGTTTGAAACATATTCTGTCAAAAATACTCTTTATACAATATATGAACTTATCAATAACTTTCTGGGTATAAAGTTGTTTTTTATGTCATGGTCAGATGAAGATCCCTCTGAATTATATGTTGATTAGAATTTTGTTTCACCTGGTACCTAGAAGAAGACAGAAAGTTACTGTTTTAAAACACTTGTCAAGTTCTGTTACAATGATCACATCTTAGGAGCTAGAATTTACCAAAGTTATCAGTTTTTTTGTCTTGAATTTTAATGATCAAATATCTTCCATCACTACTTGTTTAACATAGATTCATGTGATACCACATTGTAATTCAAAGGCCTAATTTAACTTAAAGTAATGGTAGAGTGTGTTGTAGCAATATCTTTCTTCACATTTGTTCCAAGGAACTCTGTGTTGGCCTGGTACATTTAGCTTTTACCCCAGTCACCACTGGTGGCCTATCCACAGCTGATGATTTACCTTCCTAGAGGCTGGACAAAGAGCTGGTGTTAAATGTTTCTTTTTTTAATACGGGGAAGCCAAGGTCTACCAATGTGCTAGCTACATTTGTTAGACAATGGGTTCTAGTGTTTGGGTCAGACATGAAGTTTAAATGCTGTTCCTACCCTTTATCCTCCAATACTTGGTGACAGTTGTGAATGCAGTTACTGAGGAGAGGATTTCTGGTGCGAGGCTCTTCTTATAAGGTACTCAGGCAAGGTGCCAGTTTTATAGGGGTTCTCTGGAATCTAGTCCTGGGAGACAGAATCATGGTGCTTATCTACGTTCACCTCTTACCTCAGGTCTATCCAATTTTCTGGAATGGCCTTTTCATCTGACCTTTGCTACTTGATACCACTCTTAATAATGTTCCAGATTTATCTTATGCTATATATTTCTTTTTCATTTCGACTAGAAATTCCTTTTTTGAGACCTTTCAGCTAAGAGAAATACCACCGGCTGCCTGCCATGCTTGAAGACAATCATTAAATTCTTTCTCTGGTCCCTCAATCCGTTAGTTTTTCACCAGAGGATAGAGATGGTGTACTATAGTGAACAGAAGACAGGTCTTGTCATCAGAAAGATCTTAGTGCAATCCTTTTGGGGTCACTTGGTGTGTGACCTCAAGCAAATTAAGCTCTCTGAGCCTGTTTCCTGTTTTTTTTTGTTGTTGTTGTTGTTTTTCATTTGGAAAATGAAGATATCTCCTTTGTATATTGTTATAAGGATTGAGATACTGAATGTAATACACCTGCCATCTACCTGGCCTACAGCAGAAACCCATTTTAATTTGTGATTCTACTTTTCCCAAACTAGAAACATTGCTTTAAAGGACTGGATGTTCTAGAAATGAACATCTGCAATGAAATGGGACTCTCCAGTTAAATGCTGAATTGGCAACTCACTCTAGTAAGGAAGGATAGAAACTTGTTTCATTGCTTGACTGGACACTGTGCTAGGGACTTCTCAAGCATCTGACTATTGGGAGGTGTGTATTAGCTTATTTTCATAACTTATTCACCTGTAAATGGAAATAGCAATACCTTCCCTGCTACGTGGATTATTACAGGGCCAGAATAAGAGCATTGTTGTAAGTGGTTTGAAAAATAAAGGAAGATATGCTCAATATTGCATTAATGGAGATCTGTTATCACTATTTTTTCATCCTTTTTTTGTACGGGTCTGAGTTGCTTTTCCCAAAAACTCCCTGTGAGATAGGTTAGCATTGCTTCAGTTCTCTAGGGATGAGGCACAGAGGCTCCAGCAAGTGCTGGACTTTCTGCCACATGCAGGAAGTGGCCTCACTACTTTGAAGGTGTTTTTTGTTTTTTTTTTTTTTTTTTTTGCTGTGATGTCTAGGTGAAGATAAACCTGTTGAAGAATCTTACCTGATATTCCCGATTACGTAATCCTCCATTTGTATTTATGGTAAAATCAATTTTTCCATCTTTTTCCTGAGAAAAAGAGAATGGAAATAGGGATTAGGGGCTGGTATTTTTTAATGTTGAAAAATAATGAGAAATTTAAGGAGTGGCTGCTTATGCAATTGTGAAAGTCATCAAAGAGCTGGTACCTGACTGGGTTTAAACTTTGAAGTACTGTAATCTTTCTTCATCGAAATATGCAAAACAGCATCATGGATTGTTAAGAAAAGTATTGAGGTTTTCACTTCACCATCAAAAAATTCATACCGGTTAAGCTTCTCAATGAAGTCATCTGAAGAGAGAAAAACAGTAACTTTTAGGAAAAAAACAATTGTTTGACCACCAGTTTTTCCTTGAGGCTAGTAATTTCACCTTCCATTTGCAAATGTGTGTTTCATTGACATTTGGTTGTTTGTAGGTTGCAGTGGTATAATACTGGTCTATCTTTAGTACAATGTCTTTTGGAACTAACAAATACCTTTGTAATAAAAAAAAAATTAACGCCCTAATGTAAAACGGAGGAAGGCAAAGGAGCAAATGAAAAACAGTAGTTCCTAGAAGAAAACTCATTTAGGCAGGAGCCTAGTGAATTGATCTCCCTGCTTAATGATTGGAGTATCAAGTGTGGCTTCTTATTAAAGTTTAGGATTCTGCCAAAATGGAACATATGTTTATGGACCAGTGATATGCTGTGGTTCTTTATTGTAGCCCATTTTCGCAAAGCTGCTGGGTTTTATGAGAAAACATCTTCCTTACCACTTACCTCTAATCATCTTTGAGAAATCCCATTTTTGTAGGCACTAAACAGCATTCATTTACATGGATTACTCAACCAACTATTACCTTATGTCTGCCATGTGCAAAACTCTGGCTGAGTAATAAGAAAGATCAAAAGATAAATTAGACCTGAATCTTGCCCTCAAGGAAGATAGAACATTTATTTATATATTCCTGTAGTACTGACAGAAAACGTGTCGTATAATAATGAGGGCAAGGAGCAATCTAGTTTTTTCCCTTGTTTTCTTAGTTTTAGAATAATTCCCAACACATAGTATGTCTTCATATTTTTTGTTGAATATATAAGAGAGATATAGATCAAGTACTATGAAAATTTTGAGAAAGTTACCTCTTGGTGGGTATCTGGGAAAACTTGAGCAGGTACCATCTAAAAGTGCCTAGGATTTGGAGAAAAGTGGAGGAAGAGAAGGTACACAATCATGGAGATGGATTCTTCTGTTCACAGACAAGCTTTCAGTGATAGAGGGAGAGGGAGCATGGAGGGCATTGTGGCCACCAGGATCTGGGATGGAGAGGGTGGTGCGCAATGACAAGGAAGGTGATAATCTTTGATAAAGACTGAAAAGAATGCCAGGCAGTAGAGACAGCAGGAACAGATACTTTCCAAGATATCTGGGATGATGGAAAAGGGTAAAATTGTTAGTAAATTAAAGGTTCCTGGGATCAAGGGGATATTTTTAATTATAAGGAAGCCTTGACAATGGTTGAACTGATTTTCAGTCCCACCAACAGTATATAAGCACAGTGTGGCGATTCCTCAGAGGGCTAAAGACAAAAATACCATTTGACCCAGCAATTCCATTACTGGGTATATACCCAAAGGAATATAAATCATTCTGTTATAAAGATGCATGCATGCGTATGTTGACTGCTGCACTATTCACAATAGCAAAGACATGGACTCAACATAAATGCCCATCAATGATAGACTGGATACAGAAAATGTGGTACATATACACCATGGAATACTATATAGTCATTAAAAAAACCAAGATAATATCCTTTGCAGGTACATGGAGTTGGAGGCCATTATCCTTTAGCAAACTAATGCAAACAGAAAACCAAATGCTGCATATTCTCACTTATAAGTGGGAGCTAAATGATGAGGACACATGGACACATGGAGGGGAACAATAAACACTGGGGCCTATCAGAGGGTGAAGGGTGGGAGGAGGGAGAGGATCAGGAAAAATAACTTATGGGTACTAGGCTTAATATCTGGATGATGAAATAATCTGTACAACAAACCCTCATGACATGAGTTTACCTGTGTAAGAAACCTGCATGTGTACCCCTGAACTTAAAAGTTTTCTTAAAAAAGTCTTGAAACTGGAATACGTCTGTATATTTTAGGGACAGGATCCAGTAGAAAGGAAGAGATTAAGGATGCCAATTTTATACCTTTCGAAGGACCTGTGTACCACTTGTCTCTTCTCCCTAAAAAGCTCCCCCTAAGTACTGTCAAGGTTGACTGCCTCACTTCATTCTAGTCTCTACTAAAAATGTAATTTGCTGGACATCCCTGATCAGCAGTCCTTCCCTCCCTCCCTCCCTTCCTTCTTTCCTTCCTTCTCTCTCTTTCCTCTCTCTCTCTCTCTTTTCTTTTTTTTTTAATTTGAGACAGTCTTGCTCTGTCACCCAGGCTGGTGTGCAGTGGCATGATCACAGCTCACCGCAGCCTCGACCTCCCAGGCTCAAGTGATCCTTCCATCCTTCCACCTCAATCTCCTGAGTAGCTGGGACTACAGGCACATACCGCCACACCCAGCTAATTTTTTTTTTTTTTTTTTTTAAGAGATGAGGATTCACCATATTGCTCAGGCTAATCTCAAACTCTGGGGCTTAAGTGATCTGCCTGCCTCAGCTTTCTAGAGTGCTAGGATTACAGGCATGAGCCACCACTCCCAGCCTCTGTTTCTTAACCCTGCTTTTTTCTTAGCACTTATCACTACCTGAAATATGCTTTTATTTGTTTATTATATGGCTTTCCGATGCGACTATAAGCTTCATGAGGACAGGGGCTTGTCAGATTCACTGCTGTATTCCCAGCACCCAGAACAGTGCCTGATAAATAGTAGGTATTCAGTAAGTCTTTACTGAATGCCTATGATGTCCTAGGATCTAGGGAAGAGACAGGAAATAAGAAGGTAAGCAAGAACAATACCTGCCCTGGAAGAGATATAGTCTAGTAGGGACACAAACTGAACTGCAAAATTATTTGATATGTGTGTATTCTGTGGATGCAAACAGTCTGAAGACCCAGTGCCCTGCCTGGGGAAGCAAGAATGTTTTCAGTTATTGTCGGAAAACTGCCTGAAGAAGCTTTCTTCAGAAAATAGGATGGGAGAGCATTATAGGGATGGACAAGGATATTAGTTAGAAAGTCCTTCTAGAAGGCCTAGTTGAGAAATGAGAAGGGTCTAGATTAAAGTTCTGGAAATGGATAGGAAGAGACTGATTTAAGAGGAAATATTTATAGGACCTGGTGACTCACTGACTAGAGGGAAGGAGAGGAGAAATTGGTGATGGTTTCAGGGTTTCTATCTGGAAAACTAGGTAAGCAGTGATGCAGTGATTGTGGTAGGAAAGAAGTATTTTTGGGAGGGGGAATCATATACGTAGTTTTAAAAATATGTATCTGAGGTGCCTGGGGGATATGCGGACAGTCGAGTCCATTGGTCTGCAGCTCAGAAGAAAGGTCTGGGCTGGAGGTATAGTTTGGGGATTCATTAACAAGTAGATATACATGAAATCATAAATATGTAGGAAATTGACTAGAAAGAGTCTGTGGAATTAGAACCATGGTATCGAGTGTAAGTTTGAAGCTTGGGGAAGACTGAAAGAGTGGGAGTTGAACCAATGTCTGACCCTGAGAGATGTTTGAGAGGTAGGAGGTGAATCAGAAATGTCTTGCCAGAGTCAGGAAGGGAGAGAGTTTCAAAGACAAATGCTAGAGAGAGCGCCTGATGCTTAAGTACGCTGCTGCAGAGGGACCTGAGACGAAGGCAGTTAATCCTGACAATCTGGACATCGCTGATAACCTTGGCAAGGATGGTCTCATCAGCAGGTGAAGCTAAACCAAATTATTATGGGCTGGAGAGTGCAAGGGAAGGGAGGAAGAGAGACAGAAAACAAGGCTACTTTTTCAGGAAATTTAGAGTAAAAAATAGTTAATATATTCCTCCTTTGTTGCCTATGAAATCAGGATTCAAATTGTAGAATTTATTTAATTACATATCAACACAACTAAAGTGCAAAGATGCTGTTTCCATAGGGATTTTTATTGGGTTGGCTGCAAATTAGATTTTCATCTTGTTTATATAAAATACTCATTCTTTGGAGAGGCTGTCTAGATTGAGAGTTGGCATTGAGCCTGAAGTGATTGTCAGAACATAAAGCAAAAATAAAGCCGCTTACCATCGACTCCAACAATATACACATCTACCTTGATCCTGATAAATTCTTGCAAAATCTGTTAAAAAGAAAGTATATCTTCCTTAGGGAACAGTTTCACTTGTCAGAAATATAAAGAAAACAATCAGAATTATACCTTACGGGTGATATATTGCTTTCAGAAGCTTTAACATTTTGAAAAGAGATAATAGTGTCAAGAGATACTAAAGTTAAAACCAAGACTCTATGACAGAAATAAACCCAAATAAAGGAGCCCTTCTCCTCAGTAAGAAGTTAAAAATGATCATTCTTGAAGGGAGTATTATGGGAAAATGTTCTGTCTCAAACTCATAAGAACAACTCTGATTTAATTTTAAAATAGTGTCTTCTTTGGGATGATCTCAACTAGAGCTTTCTTGCTGCATAAAAGTTTAAAAAAAGAACCTACGGACCATGAGTTGCTAATTATTCTTGTCCACAATGAATGGATATATCTAGCACCAATGAAACTTTATACATTTTTCTGGTCTCTAGGCTAAGAACAAATACCAGTAGTGATATGAGTAAGATCATGGAAGGTAAGAAAAGTAGCTTATATTGTTGATCAGGTTAGATGATCATTAATATCATTGCCGTCATTAGTAAACACTTTCAGAACCTCTTCTAGGCACTTAACTAAGAATTAGAGCCCCTGTCCTTTGTGTTATATTGCTAGAACCAAAAAATAAATATGTGTGTGTGCGTGTGTGTGTGGGTGTGTGTGTGAAAATGCAGAAACAGTAAGCTAAAGTAATCAAAAGCTAAAATAAGCAAAAACTGAAACCAAAAAAAGAAAAGAAAACGCAAGTAGACTTAAGAGTTACATGACGTTAACATTTTAAAAAAATTCTTCCATTTTCTAATTTTGTATCCAGTTCACATGTATCCAGTTCATGCTTAATAGGTCTTATCTTAGGTCAGCTCTCACTTGGGTAGATTTTTGTGAAAACCCAAGAAAAAGAGAAAGATGTAGAAATTCTTAAATTTTCTTTTTATATGTTTCTGCATTTCTGTTAGAAACTAATTTATTTTAGAAATGTGATATATCTGTGGAAAGAAAACAGGCTGCAATCTGATTGTCAGTCGTGTTTTGAAATCACATGTGACATTTATTCTTTCATATATCTATTTGGGTTTTAGCCATGTGAAAATCAGCTTATAGTGAATGAGGATAAAACAAAAGGATCCACTCTTACATTTTTTCCCAGGACCTTTCCAGATCTTCTCTGATTTCAGAATAATTTAGATACCATGCCCACAAAGATTTGAAAACACCACAGAATTGAAATTTGAAAGGAATGTGAGCATAGTTGTCCACCAGCAGATTCATCATACATTAGTATTGTAGATTTGATTCCCTTCAATATAGTACCCAGTCTCATGGAAAATGCCCTTCTCAAGAGTCCACTGAACACCACCTTTCCCTCCATGGAATACTCTAAGATTATAATTTGCTTCTAATTAAATGCGTGTTACCTAAAGGAGCATCCTTCCACAAATACAATTATTATTATTATTTTTTGAGACAGAGTCTCCCTCTGTTGCTGGAGTGCAGTGGTGCAATTTTGGCTTACTGCAATTTCCACCTCCCAGGTTCAAGCCATTCTCGTGCCTCAGCCTCCCAAGTAGCTGGGATTACAGGTGCATGCCACCACGCCCAGCTGTATTTCTAATAGAGACGGGGCTTCACCATGTTGGCCAAGCTGATCTCAAACTCCTGACCTCAGGTGATCCACCCACCTCAGCCTCCCAAAGTGCTGGGATTACAGGCATGAGCCACTATGCCCAGCCCACAAATACAATTTTTTTTTTTACCTTCAGTCATTGATTGGTTGTTTCCATTAAGAACAAAGAAATTACCGATTTAAGGCCCCTCATTGAAGAAACATCAAGAAAGGACACTGCTGAAAAGTCGAGAATGAGGCTGTGGAGGCTGATTTTGGGGACCTCAATGTTGAGAGGAAGCTGATCATTCCAGTCAATCTGGAAGGGCAGGTCTGTGGTATCGATTGGCTTGTCCAGTACTTGTATCTGATTGTTGTCCAGCTCTTCGTCGGAATCTTTTATGGTGTCAACAGTACATATAAATCCTTTCTGCAGGAGAGGATAACAAGCGTAAAAACTGTGACCAAGAAAAATATTGTGTATGTCAGAGATAGCCAGTGAGTTTCAGAAGCACTGATTCAGAGTTGAGCCAAACAATGGAATTGGACTACGTGTGGTGGCTAATGCCTGTAATCCCAGCACTTTAGGAAACCGAGGTGGGAGGATCACTTGAGCCCAGGAGTTTGAGACCAGCAAGGGCAACATGGTGAGACCCCATCTCTGCAAAAAATTAAAAAATTAGCCAGGCATGGTGGCACATGTGCTTGTAGTTTCAGCTACTTGCAGGCTGAGGTGGCAGGGTCACTTGAGTCTGGGAGGTCAAGGCTGCAATGAACTGTGATCGCACCACTGCACTCCAGCCTAGGCCACAGAGCGAGACACTGTCTCAAAACAACAACAAGATTGTAGACACTTGTGTTTGGTGCTTTTCCCAGGAGAATAAAAATTTTAGGGAGACCCTCAAAAGGATGTCATTTTAAAATATAATACTCATTGACACATGAAATCCCTCGTTTATCTTGCATTTCACTTAAAGGAATGGAACTAACCCCTTGAATCATCCTTTACTAAGCTTTTAGCTATAATGCATAGAAATGTGGTCAAGGAACTTACTGGTGTTACTTGCAGCAGGCCTTGCTTCTGCAGTTTTCGGATTTTCCTCAAAGCTTTGTTGCGCTTGCGTAGAATTCGAAGTGGACTGAAGCCAACCTGAGAAACCCATTGCTATGTTACAAGAGTACTCAATATTCTGTTATGTATATAGCATAATTCTAACAACTTTAACTGGAGTGATTTGAGGGATTGGGACAGATAATAAAAATATTTGTGACAAAATTTAAACGTGGTTTAAACAACATCAGCAACAACATTGTGTCAGACCCATGGTCTACTCCACCTGTATGCAGTTACCAACAGTCAAAAGTTTTTGTATAACACAGTCCAGGATTCATCCATAAATTATCCATGAATGGACATAAACTCTGTTTGAATCTGTTTGTGTTTGGAACCTACACAACTCTTAGGGGGTTTTATTTTATTTATTTTCTATTTATTGAGTATGAGTGGCACCTACATAAGTATTCTGCTTGTATGTAATTTTTATCATTAAAATTTATATAATTGTATGTTATTTATTATTATATAATTTTATTTTATAATTTTAGTATTATATTTGAGGGTAATCTTTTTTTTTTGACACTAATGAATTCTTATTGCTGTAATATTTAGTTCCAGATAAATAAGAGAGGAGGATCAAATTATGTAATAAAAAATCCTTGGCCAGGCGTGGTGGCTCACGCCTCTAATCCTAAGACTTTGGGAGGCCGAGGTGGGAGGATTGCATGAGGCCATGAGTTCAAGGGTAGCCTGGACAACAAAGCAAGCACTTGTCTCTACAAAAAATTTAAAACTTAGTGGGGTATAGTGGCACATGCCTGGAGTCTCATCTGCTTGGGGGGCTGAGGCAGGGGGATTGCTTGAACCCCAGAGTTTGAGGTTGCAGTGAGCTGTGATCGTGCCAGCCTGGGTGACAAAGCAAGACCTTGTCTCAAAACAAAACAAAACAAATCCTTGACAAAAAAATATAGTTAGATGGAAGTTTACTAGAGTAATTGAAAAGGGCAGTACAGAAAACCAAATATACAATATAATCTCATTTTGCAAACAACAACAAAAAAGTGGGTAGAAAAATATCTGATGCGTATCAAACTAATAATAATAGTTAAGGTTTAAGGCAGAGGCTCTAATGCAAGGTACAGAGAGACCAAAGGCATATTTCAAGAGGGAGGACTGAGTTTTTTTTGTTAACTGTCAAGATTGCTTCCTTGTCATCATCTCTTCAGTTTGCCAGGGACACTCAGTATTTATTGTTATTCAGTATTAACTATTCATTTACAACTGCTATACTGAATCTCTTGATGATGCGGTCAAATATTAAATGCTCTTTCATTGTTTCTGAAGTTGATACCCAAAGAAAATCTGTAGGATGACACCTACTAAAAGCCAGCAGCCCAAAATGTGGCAAATTTTTTTTACTCTGCAGCAGAATTTGAGAAAAGGATTATTCTATATTAGATGTCAGCTGAAAAGGCTTATTTCCCAACCTGTTAACAAACTCCCATAAGGTAGTTTCATCTGCTCTGGGACATGGGACAAAAAACACTGACACAACCCCACCTCAACATATGTGACATAACCCAGCCTCAACAATGACCTTACAGAATAATGACATTCCCAGATATTCAGTAAGATTACAAGGAAAAACATTAAATAACCCCAAACCTTACAGCATCGATAAGTTTCTGCCTAAAGAAACCAATGTTTGCAAAGTAGATAGGAGATGGACATCTGAAAATTTTCACTCCTTTCAGTTCATACATCTATAAGGCAGAAAAGCATTGTTAGATGGTGCCCATTAGATCCATACTTAATATCATTTAGCAAGTCAAAGAAAAAAATGAATCTCCCTTACATCATAATAATCTTTTTTATTCTTATAGATGTTGCTTCTTCCAATATTAGCCAGCGTGCTGCATTTTGGACTGTCGGGAGAAAAACACCAAGTAAATCATTCATGTATGTTTGTTAAGCCTATAAGGCTAACACTGATTTTTTTTCCTCAGCATACCAAAGCAGGCTCACTTTTCAAAATGTAGAAGGTTGGGGAATCATCATGCTATCAGAGACTCTGGAAGGTAAACACCTTGTTTTACTTATCTTTGTGTCCTCTCACAGCACCTAAAAGGTGCCTCCCATTTGTCATGTTACAGTTTATAAAGCACTCCATATGCTTTTGCCATTTTGTTTCTGAATATCACAGTTATTCCATGAGGTAAGGCAGATATGATTACCCAGTTGTATGGATGAGGACATGGAAAAGTAAAATGACTTGCTTATGACCATTCAGTTTGTCTCTATG
Organism: Mandrillus leucophaeus; assembly: GCF_000951045.1. Classification (NCBI taxonomy): domain Eukaryota; kingdom Metazoa; phylum Chordata; class Mammalia; order Primates; family Cercopithecidae; genus Mandrillus; species Mandrillus leucophaeus. Next base: position 2,628,011 of record NW_012103120.1, on the reverse strand, counting down.
TTTGATGGGTTCCCAGTAAATAATGGAATGAAATATAAATAAATGAAAGAGTGCAGGAGTATTTCAATATTGATGTATTCCATCAGTCAGGGATTGACTTTGTGATAACAACTTCTGTTCTAGAACTCCTTAGTTCCCAAGGAAGCCTCTTTCTCTGTCACACCATGTAATTCAAAATAGGCTCAGCAACCACATGGTAGTGATGTTACATGGCAAAGATTTTTAAAAATCAAGGCTGGGTGCCATGGCTCATGACTGTAATCCCAGCACTTTGCCAGGCTGAGGTGGGCAGATCACCCTAGGTCAGAAATTCATGAACCAGTCTGGCCAACATGGTGAAACCCCATCTCTAGTAAAAATACAAAAATTAGCCAGGCACAGTGGCAGGCACCTATAGTCCCAGCTACTTGGGAGGCTGAGGCAGGAGAATTGCTTGAACCCAGGAGGCAGAGGTTGCAGTGAACCGAGATTGCACCATTGCACTCCAGCCTAGGCGACGAGCGAAACTCTGTCTCAAAAAATAATAAATAAATAAATAATAACAAAAAAGATGCTTGGACTGAATTATTATTAAAAAATCAAGAATTCCAAATGGCTTTTGTAGAATTTTAAGGTAAGAGGGGACTTTGAGAAGTTCTCTAATCCAGCTCCATATTTTAAAGGTATGAGTGCAATCTAACAACCTATAAAAGAAATCCATCCACTAGATGGAAAGAATCTCAGTCTCAGTAACACATTTCCATGTTTAACAAGTACAAGGCAAAGACATTAAACCTGCTTGGAATAGAATTACTTTTGGTTTATAGCTGGGAGAACAGACTCAGAGATTTATATGATTTATTTGAACTGGAGTCAAAGCCAGGAGCAGACCAACAGCAGGTCTTCTCCCTGGGCTGATACTCTAAAGCTGGGCCATGCTATTGCCCTTCAGGCCTTGAGATGAGCAACTAGAGGGAGGATAAACTACCCCATCCTGATAGAAATGCACACCTATCAACCAACTACTGTTCTCTTAGCCAGTGACATTTTTTTTTCTCTTCTGATTTGGGCAGGTCCAAGCATGCTTGGATGCAGAGCACTTTGAGCACTCACAATTGGGTCCTGAACACGATGGTTAGCAGTTGAAATGCCACACTAGCTGCCAGGCCTAGCCCAAGTCCCAGGACAATGGTGAAGACGCAGGTCGTGACCCAAATTAACTGTGAAAAGAAAGCAACATATACACTACAATTTACTTTGGTTAAAGTACAATGTGGAGACGGGGTCTTTAAAAAAACTTTTTTTCTTTTTTTGTAGAGACAGTGAGACCTTGTCTCTAAAAAAAAAAACAAAAATTAAAAACTTTGCCAGATGTGGTGGAAGTTGGAAGTTGTCATCTTGGGCAAGGGAGCAAAGTGCACAGAAGACACTTGTCTCAAGAGGTCATTTCTGCTGGCTCAGGTTCTGGGCCACAAAAACACAAGCAAACATAAGAGGATTCAAAGAAAGCGTGTTCATTTCTAATCCCATTTCCAACCTATTTAGGAAATGGAATTGTCTGTCACAGTGATAATTATAATTGCAAAAACCGCAATTATTTTTGCACCAACCTAATATAACCAGCTGCTGTTCATTAAAATCAGCAAATTAGACTAGGCATGAAGGCTCACATCTGTAATGCCAGCACTTTGGGAGGCTGAGGTGGGAGGATCACTTGAGGCCAGGAGTTGGGCAACATAGTGAGAATCTGTTTCTACAAAAAATTTTAAAAAATTAACTGAGGATGGTGGTGTACGGCTGTAGTCATAGCACTCAGGAGGCTGGGGCAGGGGGATCGCCTGAGCCCAGGAGTTTGAGGTTATAGTGAGCTAGGATGGCACCATTGCACTCCAACCTGGGTGACAGAGGGAGATCCTATCTCTTAAAAAAAAAAATCAACAAATTAACTGGTAGAGCTTATACTAATGTTTTACTCTTGGTCTGTGGATTTAATTGATGGTTGCTATCTTTATAAGAATTTTAGCCTGCCAAAAGGGTGTTAAAATGCCCCACAAAAGTAAATCAACTGTAGTTTACTAGTTATGATCTTTAAATACCTAAGGGTATGTTAACAAGCATTTTTATACCACAGACTTTGACCCTGTTAAAATAGCAAAGCATGTGAGAGCAAGGGGGAGCCTTTCCAAATGAGAGTATTTCCAAAAGGAATGTTCGGAAATTAAGTTCTTCACAGATTCGTGGAAACAAACACATTATGTAATGAAAAACAGAAGCCATGCATACCCTAAAATTCCAAGAGTTTCTGTAGTATTTCGGATTACTGCAAGAACTTTTAGAATAGGCCTAAGGAAGTTCCAGACTAGTGTTTCATGGAGCCCCTTCTTTTAAATTAAAAGTAGCCCATTTTTTTAAAGTCCCAGAAAACGATCATTAGAGTATGCAATTTAAAAATAACAAATAAAACAAACTAATGTTATTTTGAACAGATATATAGAAACAAAATTTCACTTAGTTTACAATATAAACATGCATTTCACATTAACATTAAAATGCTATTGTGATTTATCTCTCTTTCAAATACTATTGCCTCTACTTACACAATCATATTTATCCTTTCGCCACAATCTGTATATTTCAGCAAACTGCATCAGCATTCCCTTTAAGTTTCCCAGTGCTAAAGCTGCCAGGACGGACTGTGAAAAACATAAACATCAGATGTACTTTAAGTTAATGGAATGAATCATATGGAAGCAAAGGTGAAGGCTGTAGATAAGTGTGTGCTTTAAAGGGCCTCAAAGCAAATCAAAGCATACACCCTTTTCCGGTGTGCGATGCCACGCAGGACACACCAGAACTGGGACTCTGACCTGTTCCTATGAATGACTTTGTCCCCACCACAGTGACAAGGCCTAGACTGCTCTTGTGATTATGAGATAGATGATCTGATGGCATTTAGTAGCCTGCACCTTGGGACAGAGAAAGGCAGACCTTCAGACATATGACAGATAAACACTTGGAATAAATTCTTCCCATGCAGAGACAGTCTAATGTGTGTTTGTTTATTGGAGTCAAGGACAAGGGGGTTGCTCTTTGTTAAATAATAATAATAATAATAATAATAGCTTGGGGAGCTTGAGGTCCTGGAATGAGATGACTTGAGGCGGGCTTTCTGAGACAGCATGAAACATATCTATCTAGTTCCTGCTGTATCCCCAGAACCTACTATGTTAAATGCATATAGGAGGGGCTTTAAAATTAGTCAGTGAATGAGTGGCTGAGCCAACGAATGAATATTTCCCAGGCCAGTACTAATCCCTACAGCCACACTTCAGGCTTCCAATTCTTCCACTGCCAGAATGTGATCTTTTGTCTTGCAGGTATTGTGACAGTTAGGGTGAAAAATGCTAAATAGCTAAGTACATTCTCTTTGTTCTTTGGATTTTAACATAATTGTAGGAACATGCCCCTCACGCTCCCATTCCCCCTGCCAATTTACGTTGTTTTATTCTGAATAGAGTATGGAATTTGTATACTGCTATACCATGAAAACACAATGTACAAAGAAAAGCCATACGCAGTTTTTATTTTTATATCTTGAGGACGGTAGAACTGATCTGCCTATTTCTAATTTTCACAGGTAATCCTTATAATATAATATCTAAGCAATTAATTTTACTAACTGTGAGAATAGAGGTCACAACTTAGAAGAAATATGGTCTTAAGTGACTTTTAAAAAATTTGGTACACAAGTGAATGCCAGTTAAAAAATGCTGAAAATTGAATAAAGTCTGTAATCTACTTAACATACTATACTAATGTATAGTACTGATATTGTACTACAGCTATGTAAGATGTCACCTTTTGGTAGCTAGGTGAAGAATTCAGAGGACTGTACAACAGGCCTCTCCACTTTGCAGGACTTTAAATTCTCTAAGTATAAAATATGTCAAGAGACACCTGTGCGAAGAGACTTCTTTTTTTTTATTGGGCATTATTTCCCAACTAGTCAGTATTCTACGGAAAAACAATTTGAAATAATTTACAATGACATACATATATAACAGAGTACTTTTAAAGTAAAGATTACAGGGTATTAAGAAATCATAGAAAGGAAAGGGGGAAAATTCCCGCAGGAACCTGGTATCCATACTGCATTTGATATAAAGGATTAAATGAAGATAAAATGCTTAGAGCTCTGCTGACACGCAGTGAGAAACTCAACAAATACCTATTATGAGCTTTTACTATGGGTTATTTTGCCTTCATATGATAAAAAGAAGCAAAATAGTTATTCAGGTGAATGAAACAAAGACATTCCTGACCACAATGATCTAAAAAGAACATATCACAGGACCCTTTTAAAAAAGGGCTTTGATTAAATCTTGGACAAGATTTGGTAATTATTTCTTTAGTGTCTCCAAATTGATGTGGGCTAGGTAGAACCCAAGTTTATACCCAGGGAGAAGTATGAGAGGGTGGAGTTCTCTCTGTAGGGGTGAGTGTGTGTGTGTGTTTATTTTTATTGAGATACGTTCTGTTTCTTTAGTGGTGACTTTTTCATTCCTTTTATGCCACTTATTTTGAAATCAGAAGGATAGCCTATGGAGAATGCATATTTTTAGCAAATTGTTCTCTGCCCTGCTTGAAGATGGATTTGGCCAGTGAGATTTTTGAGATGACCACATTGGGAGTCTAGAAACCTGGGACCAAAGTCACCGTTCGGCTACCAACCAACAAGGAAAAAAGGCCTAGGTGACAGCCAATAGACATTGGTGGGCTGTATCATATCTCTATGTCCTTTGTAGCCAGAAGTGTAATGCAATGTAGAATAATAATAATGTTAACAATAATGACTATCATTTATCAAGTATTTATCATATGCCAAACCCTCAGCTAAGTAGTTCACATTCATGCTCTTTTTATTTTTATAGTCACTCTCTATAGTGGGTATTATTTCTCTTTCTATTTTACAAATGTGCTTGAGGTTCAGCAAGGTTTAGTAATTTGCCCAAAATCACATAGATGATAAGTGGCAGAGCCAGGATTAGAAGGAGGTCAGCAGGGCTCCATGTACCACCTCAAAATTATATTAAAACCACAGGAACAATGTATTTACTGTCATCTTGTCTCCTAGAGAGCCTTTGCTTTCCAGGGTCTGATGGTATGTTTTACATCTGAGTGCTGCAACAGTTTACAAAGCATTAAACTAAACCCTCAAGCTTACAGGCAGAGGAGCATGAGAGTAGGGCTGGGAGGTCTGTGCTGGCTATTCACTCCCATCCCATAATCCAACAGTGTTGGTCTTGGAGTTAAACCAAAGTTCTAGGAGCTTCAGAGTGTGTTCCTAAGAACGAGTTGTGTGGCTGGTAGCGCCATTCTCTGAATTACAGAGAGGGCCTGATTACCTTAACCTTTAAGAAAACCTCGACTCAGTCCATGCATATTGAAGGTGTGGTGCCAGGTGCCCTCCTATTTCAACATTAATTCTGTTTGGGGCTATGCACATGCAAAGTGTAGAGGAGGTAAGGCAGGTTGGGCATCTGTGTTCTTAACATTCAGAACACGTTGCCAGGGGAAAAGAAATATTTTTGGCTCACACAGAGTATTGGCTAAGAAAAGTACTTGAGAGTTTGTCATTACCTCCTTTCCCCTAGTTTAGTTTGTGCTTTCAGAATTTAAGAACCAGGGTCCTTGATTTACCACCAAAAGGAGAGATGCTGTCCAAAGACAGTGTTACCCTTTGTAGAGGCTCCAGGAGAAATCCAATGGCTAGAATGACAATCAGCACGATGATGGCACTAATAAGCCCAGCAATCTGTGAGGATAAAAAATTATTATCACCAACTCAACTTTTCCCCTGGCTTGAATTTCCTAGTTACTAATGCTAGGACGGTGCTTGCAGCAAATATCTTGACATACCTGTGTTTTGCCTCCTGTGCTCTCCTGAACTGCTGATCTGGAGAGGGCAGTACTCCCAGCAAATCCTCTGAATGCTCCACAGACTATGTTACCCAATCCCAAGGCTATTAACTCCTGACAGGAAAACAAGAAGGAACCTTTTTCAGAAGTGGCACCATTGATATTATGTGTGCAAAATATTATTTAAAGTTGCCCATTGAGACCCAGTGTAGTTTGTATACTTACCTGATTGCCATCAAGTGGGTAATCGTGTTTGAGGGAATAGACGCTGGCAACTGAAAAGGCCACTGCAAATCCAACCATTGCGATGGCAAAGCAATCTCCTATGGTTTCTTGGAAAACCATCACATTAGGTGCAGTAGGGGGCTCAAATCTAAAATCAAAATTAAGCAAGTCTGAATGTCACCAACCAATTTATAAACTGATATGATCATTGGACAAATCTATGAATGAATGCAATCTAGGCTGAGTTGTGTCTCACTTTGGAGTACGATTAACGAGAATTTAGCTCCACTGACAACTTTGCAATCTGCTTTCTTACTGCTGAAAAGCAACACTGCCTGAATTTGGTAAAAAATTGCAAATTCAATCCAAGGATAGTGGTAAATGAGATATGATTTTGCTAGTAGAACCACGTTATAATGTGCATATGTATTCCTATAAGCTTCCTGCAAAATGTCTTCTATTCCACTCGTATTGTTATGCTGGGTTGCAAAGTATTACTCAAAATGCTCCCGATAGTTATCCATAGATGAAGGCCCTTTGAGCAAACACAATTGTGAGACAAGGAAAGCAAAAAAGTCTTCTTTCCATTGATAATAATAACCTTTCATGGAAAGCTCCTGGTAAACAGATGGGCCTTGGACTGCCCTACACTACACAGAAATGCTAGAGCCAACCATGACCCTAATGGAGAGTGGGTTTCTCTTTAAGGTGATATATGTCAGAGAAACCTTCAACTCACAGGGCATACTTCTGTGTTTATGCCTCATGAATGTAGATCAGTTCAATTATATTTACTACTTGTATTATAAAAGGTGCATGTATCTCAAACTCAACATCAATTTACTAAAATGTTCCACTCCTGTAAATGTCTATTTCTGACATCAGACTTATTGGAAGTGGGTTAATTAGGTCTAATCAACTCTTTCTGAATGGCTCTTCCACATTTTGTGAATGTCTATGGTACTACATTTTTAGCTCTAATTTTGAAGAAGTACTATTATACCATATTCTGATGCCATTATAAATCCAAAGGTTAGCTTGGAATGTTGCTTTGTTTTTTTAATAAGCAGGACTTTATTATTCTTTTGTTCTGGTCTCTGAACACCGTAGACACAATGGTGTGATGAAGATTTACAGTCTAAAGACTTGGGTTCATTTCCTGGCTCTGCCACTTGCCCTTCCCGAGTCACAATTTCCTCATTTGTAGAGCGAGGATAATAACACTTGTTCTCTGATTTTTGAGACGGGGTCTCCTGTTTCCCAGGCTGGAGTGCACAGCTCACTGCAACCTCCACCTTCTAGGCTCAAGAGACCCCCCCGCCTCAGCCTCCCAAGTAGCTGGGACTACAGGCACCCGCCACCATGCCCAGCTAATTTTTGTATTTTTAGTAGAGACGGGGTTTCACCATGTTGGCCAGGATGGTTTCAAACTCCTATCCTCAAGTGATCCACCTGCCTTGGCCTCCCAAAGTGCTAGGATTACAGGCGTAAGCCATGGTTCCCAGCCTTGTTCTCTTTTCTTCATAGTTTAGTGGGAGGGTCAAATAATAAATGCAAATACTATTTACACACTGTAAAACACAAAGCACCTGTTAGCTATTATTACAGGATCCCTCTGGAATCTGAATATACCCCTTATGTTTCCTTTACTGTTTCAATGAGCACTTTTCTTCAGCCAAATTATTTGTATTTAGTGTATGAGACTTTGCAAAATAACTTCTAAGGTGGCATACTCATGAACAGCAGGTTAGCAATAATTAATAATCACTACCTTCCAGTTATATTCTATTTGCAATCAACAAAAACCTAAAATACCTACTCAAGTATCACCCAGAAAAAAAAAATGGAACATAAAAAGCTCAAGCGCTTGCTACCTAATTTAGGTGTTAAACTAGTAACAATAGTAGTGTAATTTGAACATTTATTGTAAGTCAGGCACTTAAATATGTTACATGTATTAACTCACTTAACTCTTAAAAGAATCCTACTTGATAGCTAGTATTTTTAGCCTCATTTCTACAGCCAAGGACATTGAGGCACAGAGTTTTTGGTAATGTGCTCAAGCTCAAAAAGTGAGTCAGAATCAAATCTCAGGCACTCTATCTCTAGAACACTTGAGCTTACCTACTAGGTTACACTGCCTCTCTGTTGAATGTAATGGTTACCCGTTCCCATACCCCATACACTGTGGAGAGAGGTACACTGACATTGAAAATATACTCACTAAATAAGGCTGTTGTTGAGGTGTTTAAGATGTAACTCAGTGATCTTAAGTTTATCTTTTATTTTCCAAACCCTTCTGACAAGATCCTGTTTGATTTTACATTTATTTATTTATTTATTCTATTTGGTTTATGTCTCCCAAGACGTTTAAGTTAAGTGAAATCACTTGAAAGTGGCAGAATAGAAGGAAACCCTAGAAATAGTCTTTCAGTTTCAGCCTAATTTCCACTTTAAAACTTTAAAAATTAAAAGTGACGTTTGAGATTCATGAAGTGTAACACATGAAGATCTGGTAATACAATTTTTTTTCTTTAAAAAAATAAAAAATACATATATTTGCCTTTAAAAGAATTTGGCTGTTTTAAAGTAAAAAAAAAGAATACATATAAATGTTGATTTCTGGAATTCTCAAATACTTGTTAAGCATAGAGAGGGAGAGAAGTCTTTTTTTAAAAAATAAAACAGGAAAACCTTTCATTGGTAAGTTGGAAGAAACTGATGCTATGGTTAGAAGAAACAGCACAAAATGATCTTCCTTCTCAATCCACGAAATGTAATGAAGTACATTTTAAAATTCTTGTACAAACCGGGCTTCTCATCCTTTTGCAGTGGGAAAAGTTGCCCCACCCTTGTTTTGAATCTGATCGCGAGAAAGGACAGAGTGTGCCTATCTGGACTGCTCACGTGGCATGCCTGTGTTCCTTCAGTGTCTCTTTTGAACTTTCAGAACTTGGCTTCAGTAACTTCAAACAAAGCATTACATATTGTTTATAGTAATTTATGGACAAGGAAATCTGATTTCACTTGGTGTTTCTTTATAAGGAGAAGCCATTTACTTTGCCTATTTTTCTTTATTGTATTATTTATATATATATATATATTTAAAAAAAAACAAAAAACAAAAAACAAGAGATGGGGGTCTTACTGTGTTACCCAGACTGGTCTTGAACTCCTGGGCTCAAGTGATCCTCTCACCTAGGTCTCTCAAATTGCTGGGATTTCAGGCATGAGCCACCGCGTCTAGCCTTACTTTGCCTATTTGTATACTTTCACTAGTTTACTAACGTTTACTTTCAAGTGAGTTTCTGCTGGTCTGCGTCCCTGCTTGTCTTGTTTGTGAGTTCTTCCACAAGTAGAAACTTTCTGGTATTAAGAACTGCATTCATTGTGGGGAGGCTGAAAAAAAAGGAACTGCAGACCCTGCTTTTCTTTGTAGCTCCTTCCTAGAAGGAAAGCAGTGAGCCTTCGTTAGGGATGCAGGGTGCAGGGAGGATTCTGATGAGAGTTACCTGCAGGGTGACCTGCAGTTTGGATTGTACCTCGCCTGTCACTACTGCTAACTCTCTGCTTCATGCATGGTGATGCCATCATGGAAGACACACTTACCCAGGATTCATTTTCCCAACCACAGACACGTTAAACCTTGTCTGAAAGTCAAAGCCATAGGATACACCTGTTGCGATCACGGTCTGCAAAGTTGCAAATGGCCCAGGTTAGAAATGTGAGATGCAAGTAAGAGTTTTGCTTTGAAAAAAATAAATTGCCAAAACCCACTTCTGTACCTGTTAAATAAGAACTCCAGCCCAGGCTTTGTTACTTTTTAAGAAATTCAGAGGCAATTCTAACATGCCGCCAGGATTGAGAACCACAGCTTTAATTCAAATGGCTCTACCACGACATTTTGTCAAAGGTCGTGCTCTCTGCACTCTCCTTGTCTCACATGGAAAAAAATTAACTCAAAATCATAAGAGGAAGTTATTAAATTCTGAATGAGAAGAAAACCATGCGAAACATTATACCCAGAAACTGCAGAGATGACCTGCCCCACTAAAACCTCCTGAACTACAGATGGTGAAGGATTTACAACATAAAAACAGTAGAGTAACTATGACAAAGTCTGAAAATGGTCAATTACCACAATGAATTCGATTGGAATAGGCACTGGAAGTTTGTCTTTGAAGCGCTGATTTATTTCTTTAAAAATGGATACAACCAAAAGGACAATCAGAGCTGTCACCAGGTCTGCAATATTAGTCTTCTCTATTTGTGAGAATACGGAGTATAGTACCTACAATTAGAAAAACAAAAACCACCAAAGCCCTATATTAATGCATAATTTGGATACAACACATCTCCAAACGAATAAAAATAAACATGGAAGCAAAAAGACTGATAGAGACTGATAGCGATTTCCTGTTCTGTTCCTGTTTAATTGTGAATGTGAAATTGTAGAGAGTAGAGATGGAGATATGAGAAGAGTAAATTAGCATAGTGTAGGCGGCACACTAGTTTAAGAATGCTTCTGGCATTTTTGCTGGGAATCTCTTTGGCTAGTGTCAAATTTTGTTGGATACTTTTCACGTTTTTACCACTGGTCTCCTGCCATTATTAGGTCTCTTTGGTCATCATTTTTTATTTCACAGCCATCACTACTCTGTCCAGGGAATAACTTCTGATCTTTGATAGTTTTGCTTAGTATGCTCAATTCCTGGCCCTTTTTGGGGGTTTAGATCCCCTCACATTTCTTAGCTGACTCTCTATGTCACTTTTGGAAAATAGTTTTCTGGCTAACTGTGCACTATGCATGGTCTTACTTCTTGAAACTAGTTGGGTTCCATATCCACGTACCCCAAAAAGCTCAAGTGGGCCAAAACTGGATCCCAAATTGCTTCTAGAACACTCCACTTCTGGAATACCTCTGGATGGAAGTGAGAGAGCGTTGGTTCCAATTTGGAGCAAGTTCTATCTCAACTCCCAAAAACTGTTGGGAGTTGTTAAAAATCAAACACATCTACCATCGAGCTAACGTTAACAACAAAAATTAAGTAACACTTCTCTTATATTTGACTCAAGTATATTTCCAAAAAACAGAATCTATGTTATTAAAAGCTTTACCATTTTGTCCCAAGTTGTAAAACTAAGAACACTATCTGTTCTATTTTGCATCCTCTGGAGGAAGGGAGAACTGCTGCCTTATCTGCATATTGGTAAATTGTCTTTTGTTTTCTAAATAGGATGCAAAAAGGACCCAAGAACTTCAATTCTAAAAGAATGAGACCTGCTTTTCAAGAAATAGGAAAACTCGTAACTCAATTAGCAAATTTCTTTCAAAATAAGATTTTTAGAAACATTTTAAAAGTTGGGACCAAATGGTAAAGCTTTAAAAACATATATATGTATGTGTGTGTAAATATATATAAAATATATAAATATAAAATATTTT
>NW_012103120.1:2603963-2616261 GCF_000951045.1 Mandrillus leucophaeus | reverse complement strand
TTTTTTTTTTTTTTTTGAAACTGTGTCTTGCTCTGTTGCCCAGGCTGGAGTGCAGTGGCACCATCACAGCTCACTGCTGCCTCTAACTCTCGGGCTCAAGCGATCCTCTGCCTCAGTCTCCCAAAAAGGTGGGACTACAGATGTGTACCACCATGCCCAGGTAATTATTTTATTGTTTGTAAAGGTGAGGTTTCACTTTGTTGCATAGGCTGGTCTTGAACTCCAGGGCTCAAGGGATCCTCCTGCCTCAGGCTCCCAAAGTGCTGGGATTACAGGTATGAGCCATCACGCCTGGATTTACTTTTTTTTTTCTTTTAAATATGAATACATTTTACAACCTGTAGGTAAACCCCATGGCAAAGGCATTAAAGGAAAGCTCTCTAAGAATACAGCAGTGAGTTTCATGTATTTCAGTATTTTTTAAGTGAAAGAAATACTTACTTTGAAAATTGAACATGGATCCTCGTGTGATGGGACTGTCAGCTGAAAAATGAATTTGAGTTGGGAAACCAAAACATGAACAGCAGCAGCAGTAGTGAAGCCACTGATGAGGGACTCAGATAGGTATATCACTACAAATCCAATCCGCAGAAACCCCAGAGCCAACTGGAAAGAGAACAAAAACCTTTGTCAGCATAGATTAGGAGTACGCCTCAGCAAACTCAAGGATCCGCAACTGAAATAATATTACACAAAATGTAAAGGCTCAACCTGTATGTATATGCCTTGAGGAAGCAAATGTCACTGCCTCCAGGGACACTTCCCATCCAGGCTCCTTCCTCTCCTTCCCTTCCACCCCGTCCTTCAGGTGGAACGTTACATGGTATTCACATAGGATATAAGTCTAGTTTGTCCCCAAGAAGTAACAGGCTTATTCGCCCACCCTTATTTTTAAGTGTCATAGGAAGACTCATAGGCCTTTTCTAGCAGAATCTTACCTAGCATCAGCCCTCATAAATTTGCTGATGTAATTTTAAGTTATACTTTCTTTTTTTTTTGAGATGGAGTCTCGCTCTGTCGCCCAGGCTGGAGTGCAGTGGCCGGATCTCAGCTCACTGCAAGCTCCGCCTCCCGGGTTCACGCCATTCTCCTGCCTCAGCCTCCCAAGTAGCTGGGACTACAGGCGCTCACCACCTCGCCCGGCTAGTTTTTTGTATTTTTTTTTTTAGTAGAGACGGGGTTTCACCATGTTAACCAGGATGGTCTCGATCTCCTGACCTCGTGATCCGCCCGTCTCGGCCTCCCAAAGTGCTGGGATTACAGGCTTGAGCCACCGCGCCCGGCCTTAAGTTATACTTTCTAGCTGCTGGAGCATGCATTAGTGAGTGTCTACTGATATTTCCTCAAAGTTGCTCAATTCGCTTAAGAAATACGTAACTGCATATTGGACATCAGAGGTAACTGGTTCTAGCTGGGGGAAAAAGATGGTTAATTCCCCCCTAAAGCATCATTGTTTTGCAATAAGGTAAATTGGGTGGATTCTCCTTCCCTTGGATGCTTGACCTGTCTTTCTGCTCATGTCTCCAAACTGCAGCCAGAGCTGTGACTGCCCAAAGCCCAGCTGGGTTCCATTTCTATACTAGGTTCAGAAATGTATTAGAAATAACTAACCAAATTGTCAATAAGACACATGCTTATGTCCTTGTAGAAACTGACTTTTTCTTTCTTTAAGAAATGGTCTTAACCAATAATATCATTATCCATAAACTTAGGCAACATCTCAAAAAGTCCACAACATTTTCACTATTCAGTAGGGGTGTCAGCATATGGCTTGGGAGTGAGACTCTACCATAATCCTTTTCAGTTTTCCCCAAAATTGACATGAGCAGTTCAAAGCCCCCATCCCTTCCAACTAGATTACAGTTGCTGAAGATTTAAAGAAAAAAATTCTAAAGCCACCAGTATGACGATTTCTTGCATACAGTTGTTTCTTGACTCTATCAATTCCCGATACGCTGTTTCTTGAGTCTATCAATTCCCAGATATATGTTGAAGCATTTCACTTGTCACTGTTCGTGCCTCTGCATTCCCCTTCTTCCTTCTGTCTAGACCCATATTCATTCATTTTTATACTGTTGACCCACTCTTCTCCCTCTGGTTGTGATGAGTGACCCTTCTTACAGTATTTCTTATGGGCCACGAGGGAGAGACATAAACTAAAGGGAATACGGGGAGGAGTGGCAGTGGCGAGGAAAAACAGAGAGATGTGTACCAGTCAAGGCAAACAGATTGAGGTGGGCAAGTTACATGAGAAGGTGCTCACCTGGATTACTCCAGAAAGCACTGTGACTGATGCCGCCACCGTCACCTTGTAGTCATCTAGTGATGAAGAATTACTCGTTGAGTTGTTGGACGATCCTGTATTTCCAGGGAAATTTTGAGCTAATCTTACAGTTGCTGCTCCCACCATCATACTCAGAATCGGAAACGGACCTATTAACAGTGGGTGAATCTTGGTCAGTATATGCCTCCCTAAAGCATATTGTCTTTCAACCACAGAATAAGAGCATATAAAATGACTGGCGATGCCAGGTGTGATGGCTCACGCCTGTAATCCCAGCACTTTGGGAGGCCGAGGCGGGTGGATCATCTGAGGTTGGGAGTTCAAGACCAGCCTGACCAACATGGAGAAACCCCGTCTCTACTAAAAATACAAAAAATTAGCCGGGCGTGGTGGCGCACACCTGTATTCCCAGCTACTCGAGAGGCTGAGGCAGGAGAATCGCTTGAACCTGGGAGGCAGAGGTTGCAGTGAGCGAGATCACACCATCACACTCCAAGGACCTGGGCAATAAGAGCAAAACTCCATCTCAAAAAATAAAATAAATAAATAAATAAAATGACTGCCATCTGTGACCCTGCCCTCCTTCTCAATCCCTGGTCCTGATTTTCACAAGAGAACATGACTCTTCTCCTGGATTATGTGCAATTTGGAATTGATACAATGTATGGCTAATAAAATTCATAAAGAAAAAACAATGTGAGCATTAATCAGCTCAGTAACTGACTTACCCGCAGATATGTGTTTGGAAGTGCCAAAGAAAAGGTAGATTATGGTTGAGAAAAAGGCTGCATACAACCCATAGCCTGGGGGGATGGTGACCAGCAGAGCAAATGCTAAACCTGTAAACACACAAGCAGCAGAGTCCTTATTTTGTACAAGAGGAATCAAAGACTTTCTCATTTGGTTCTTAGGGTATTTAGGATTGGACCCTAAAAATAAGTTACCTCATTAATTCAAAATATATTAAAGATATAAATGTAAGAACTAAAACTATAAAACTCTTAGAAGAAAGCATAGGTATAAATCTTTATGATCTTGGATTCATCAATGGTTTCTTAGAAATGACATCTATGGCATAAGCCAGCGGTCCCCAACTTTTTGGCACCAGGGACTGGTTTTATGGAAGATAATTTTTCCACTGACTAGGGAAGGGGAGATGGTTTTGGGATGACTCAAGTGTATTACAGTTTTTGTGCACTTTATTTCTATTATTATTACATTGTAATATATAATGAAATAATTATACAATTCACCATAATGTAGAATCAGTGGGAGCCCTGAGCTTGTTTTCCTGCAACTAGATGGTCCTATCTGGGGGTGATGGGAGACTGTGACAGATCATCAGGCATTAGATTCTCATAAGGAGCATGCAACCTAGATCCCTTGCATGCACAGTTCACAATAGGGTTTGCACTCCTGTGAGAATATGATGTTGCTGCTGATCTAACAGGAGGTAGAGCTCAGGAGGTAATGAGAGCAATGAGGAGCGGCTGTAAATACAGTTGAAGCTTCACTTGCTCATGTGCCACTCACCTCCTGCTGTGTGACCCGGTTCCTAACGGGCTACAGACCTGAACCGGTCTGTGGCCCGGGGATTGGGGACCCCTGGCATAAGCAACCACTGAAAAAACAGATACATTGGACTTAATCACTATTTAAAAATGTGTACTTCAAAGGATACTATCAAGAAAGTTAACCAATAAATCACAGAATGAAAAAGTTATTTGCAAATTGTGTATCTGACAAGGGTCTGGTATCCAGAATATAGAAACAACCCTTGCAACTCCACAACAAAAAGACAAATAACCCAATTTAAAAATGGGTAGAAAATTTGAATAGACCTTTTTCAAAAGATATACAAATTGCCAATAAACACATGAAAAAATATTCAATATTGTTAGTCATTAGAGAAATGCAAATGAAAACCACAATGAGATGCCACTTCATACTTACTGGGATAGCTAAAAGAAAAAAGATGGAGAATAACAAGTGCTGATGATATGGAGAAATTTGAACCCTCATACACTGCTAGTGGAAAGGTAAAACGGCATAGCTACTTTAGAAAATAAGTTAGCAATTCCACAAATGATTAAATGTAGAGTTACCATATGATCCAGCAATTACACTCCTAGTGACATACCCAAGAAAATTGAAGCATGTTCACACAAAAATTTGTACACAAATGTCCAAAATAGCATTACTCATAACTTATAATAGCCCCCAAGTGGAAACAACTGAAATGTTCATCAACCAATGAGTAGATTAAAAAATTGTGATATGTCCATACAATAGAATACTTATTTGTCCACAAAATGGAATGGAGTACCAATACATGCTACAATATGGATCAACCTTGAAAACATTACAGTGAGTGAAAGAAACTAGACACAAAGTGCCATATATGGTATTATTTCTTTCACATGAAATATCCAGAATAGGCAAATCCATAAAGAAAGGGTAGAGGGGGATGTGAAGTTAATGGGTAAGTGATTTTTAGGGGTTGTTGGTGGTGAAAATGTTCCAGAATTGGATAGTGGTGACAGATGCACAACCTGGTGAATATATGAAAAGCCCCTGAGCTGTACACATTCAAAGGATGAATTTTATGGTATATAAATTATACATTTAAAAAATGTACCTTGTAGTACGGACACAATCCCTGTGCTGATACCAGAAACAATATCACTGAGCAACCATTCCTTAAGCCGATATCCTGGCAACCAAGATGCTATGGGGAACAAAGAGAGGACAATTCTCTTGGCCTTTTGTGGGGAACAGCTGAAAACATGGAAAGCCACAGGTCAGTCAATTAATATTGAATTTTAAGTTTAGTACCTAACTGTCAGTGGGAAATTGGTAAAGATGGTAATTTGCTAAAGATTAAACTAGTAATTTCACTCCCAGTAACATTCTTTACCCATAATCAGCTGCCCTCTGGTCACCAACAAAGAATTTTTTAAAATGCTTGCTTTTCTTTAACCATAATAGATCTATTTGTCATCCTCAGCTTGAATCATGTAATATTTCAAATGAGCATTTTCCTCTGTTCCCATCTGTTTGTTGTCTGATTTGGAAAGACTGTGTTGATAAGCCAAGATGGGCTTCATTTTAAACACTACCTTTCCAACTCTGGCAGGGAGTAGGAGGTTTGGAAACCAAAGAGGAAAGGACTGTAGGCTGTGGATTAGAGCCAGAAAGGAGAGTTGGAAAGTTAGAAAATGTAGGTGAAAGTGCTTCAAAAATATATTCCTAATGCCTATACCTTAAAAAAGATCTTACCTAAAACACACTCTGAGATGATCCAGAAATGTCTTATGATGTCTGTCTCTCTTTTTATGATTTTCCTCAAAAGCATTTGTAGAATACACCGGCCTGGCCACAATATACTGATTCCCAAAGGGTTCAATCATTTTGATTTTTCTGTTGGCTGTGGCAAGTTGAAGACCTTTCGAACTATGTGGTGAACACTTCTTCTTGCCTTTAGCAGGTTAAAAATGCCTGAAACCAAACAGAGCTTGCTTCTTAAATAACTCAGAGATAATGTGATGCAATTTACAGATGAGTGAGCTCCGAACTGAATGTTACCACCTTTTAAGATCAAAAAAGGCAGGATTAAGGGACCTAGATTGTGTTTTGCGACAGCGATATTTTATTCCAGTGAGCTGGACATGGCTCTTTTAGGTAAGTAAACAAGAAGCTTTTGTTTTATTTTTTAATTTGCCAAAAAGTAACAAAATCGACTCAGTTTATGAATCATTTAGTCAATTTTTTACTTACAAGGCAAGATACTTTATCAACTTTTTTTCCCCAGAAATATTTCCAAAGTTAAGGCATTGAAGTGCTGGGACAGATTAGATTTAAAGTTTATTTATTGCCTCTAACTGCAGTCCAGGCTGTTCCAATTTACCCATCAGAATTTTAAAATTTGATTTTTTTACCTTGTAAAATTTTAAAAAATTGTGAAATTCAAAGGTATTGCCTATTTCAGTTATTTCCTTATTGTTTCTAGGAGTTAGAGTTTTACAATTTATAGTTAAGAAAACTATGAAACAAACTAAATATTATTTGGTTACTTCATTTGTGAGTAATAAGATCTTTTTAAAGGAATGATCCTGGGCAAGTTCCTTAACCTCTCTGAGTCTTCCCTATATAATGGGGATAAAGATATTCAAGTTTCAGGTGATTGTAAAGAGTAAATAAGGTTTCCGAAGCATCTAGCTTACATATAACACACTATAGGCATTTACTACATGGTAGCTATTATTTTAATTATTAGCATTTTCTACACAAGATGTTTAAGTTTTTTATTCTTATCTCAATCCTGTTTCTATTATGCTTAAAAGATCAATTTTACAACATGTTTAAATGCACATTACCAAGTTAGCCTTCACAATTCTTTGAGGCAGTTACTCTTATTATTTTGTTATTATTATTTTATTCTTACAAATGATAAAGTGATCACACACACCCCAAACCCACACTAAAATGGAAATACTTTTTCTTGGGACATACAGCTTATAAAATGGCAGAAACAGTACCTGCATTTTCAGACTTCTTTGCTATCTTTTCTATGTCATACAGCTTCTCTATTGTTTGATATGAACATCATTGAAGAACATTGCAACTAACTGCTAGCATTTTTCCCTCTAATCTTGTTCTGTATTACTACTCATAATGCCCAAGTTTTGTTCCTCAACTTCAATCACTGTGATTAATTGAATTATCTCACACTAGATAGTATATTGTTACACCGTGCCCTCATATACCTTAAGGGATTTTCAGTATGTTTGCAGAGCTCAAGTTTCAAACAGGAATCAGATGCTGGCCTCTACTGCTGGCCCCACTTGACCTCTCTTTGATCACCCATTTTTCTCTCCCACTCCATTTTCTAGTTTCCTCTAAAGTCCTCTGTGCTCACTTCTGACCACAATGTATTGCTTCTGCCCCAAATCTCTGGCTTGACCTCCAGCATTTGAGTTCCTTTGAGCTCAGTTATGACTCCCTTATTATTATTATTATTAGAGACAGGATCTCACTGTCACTTGGGGTAGAGTGCAGTGGTGTAATCACAGCTCACTATGGCCTCTTAACGCCTAGACTCAAGCAGTCCTCCTGTCTCCTGAGTAGCTGGGACCTCAGGTGTGGGCCACTATGCCCTGCTAATTTTTAAAATATTTCAGTAGAGGCAAGGATCTTTCATATGTTGCCCAGGCTGGCCTCAAACTCCTGGGCTTAAGCAATCCTTCAGCCTCAGCCTCCCAAGTAGCTAACAGGTGCACCACCAGGGCCTCAGTTATGACATTTAGATCCTCCTTTGCTATTCTTTCTGGGCCTCTCCTCCCCTGCCACTCCCAAGTGCTTGTTTTCTCTTTTGTTTCCATTCCCTCTTCCATCTCTCCACCCACACTTCAGGGGTCAAATCCCACTAACTAGATAGTACTTCCCATTGTCAGAAGAACTTGCTCACGAAGTGGAGGTGACTTGTGCATTGCTGTGCAGAACATGGATTTTTATCTTTTTTTTTTTTCGCTGATTGCCAACAACATGGTTGGAGCATTAATAAATAAGATCTAATCCATGGTCATTCACTTCTGACATCTTGGATTTCTCACAAAGCGTATGTGGAATATCTTATAAGAACAGCCTTAACCCTTTGAAGGAACAAACCTTAGGATGAAGAAGACTTCAGCGCTGTGTATTTGTACTTCTGTCAGATGCTGCTATAGGGGACAGAAAAAAAAAAAAAAAGATTCTTCTTTGCTTGCTTTACTCATGCTTTTTCTTGGGACATACAGCTTATAAAATGGCAGCTGTGAACTCCTCAAGGAGTTCACAGAAATTTATTAGTTATCTTCCCTAAAAAAGATCTTGAAGGTACTTATATTCTTTTGGCTGTTGTATTTTTTTATTTTTTATTTTAATTTTTTTTTGCAGATGACAGTGATGTGAGAAATACAACTTCATTTCTAATCAGCTTCCTTCTCTGAGGATGGCTATGGCTGTCTCTTTAGTGGGCTTTCTTATACCTCCAGCTGGATCAAGAGTCTGAACTCTGGCTGTCCTGCCAGTAAAAGCCTCCTCCTCACACCCAAGCACTGCCTGCAAGAGGACTGCTCAGGGCAGGAATCAGGGGAGCTTAAGAAATCTTTCTGGCCAGGCGTGGTGGCTCACGCCTGTAATCTCAGCACTTTGGGAGGCTGAGGCGGGAGGATCACTTGAGGTCAGGGATTCAAGACCAGCCTAGCCAATACAATGAAACCTTGTCTCTACTAAAAATACAAAAATTAGCCAGGCGTGGTGGCAGGCACCTGTAATCCCAGCTACTCAGGAGGCTGAGACAGGAGAATTGCTCGAACCCGGGAGGCTGAGGTTGCAGTGAGCTGAGATCATGCCCCTGCACTCCAGCCTGGACGACAGAGCAAGACTCCATCTCAAAAAAAAAAAAAAAAAAAAGAGAAATCTTTCCAGACTTTAGAGAGAAATCTTGAGGGCCACATTCCAACCTTTCTGTTTTCCCCTTGCACCCATCCCTGCTTCCAAAAGGTATGCCTCCATGTGTAACATACTATGTGGGCCTCTGAACCAATGGTGCCTCTGCTGAAGAGATGTTCCAGATAGTCATAAATTAATGACATTCTCCATGTCATCATTTCTGAGATTCTTGAGCATGATCTTTTTTTTTTTTGAGACAGAGTCTTGCTGTGTTGCCCAGGCTGGAGTGCAGTGACGCGATCTTGGCTCATCTTAAATTAGGAATTCAAAAGAGATTTTTTTTAACTTCTTTTTCACCCAAACAAGTTATGTTTTTGCCAGAAATTCTTGGAAAACACTTTTTTCTGGTTCCTAGAATCACAATTCCAATTTCAAATATTATTCCCATATTAATGTAAGCCTTTTCATGTTCTATCTTCATGGATCTCTGGGTCCTTAGGGTGTCAGTGGATTTGGGGATTGAAACTCATTCTCAGGGTCCCTTCCTCTTACTAACTGTAGAATCCCAAGCCTTATTCGTATATATTTCCACGTTTATTTGCTTCCCTATAATTTGCTTTTTATTTATTTTTTTGGCCTTTATTTTATATATATATATCACACATAGACACACACGTGGACATTCATATACCTACATATCTTGGTGCTGTGGCTTAGTCATACATATTGTTGTTCTCTGCTTCTTTTTTTTTTTTTCTTTTTGAGCAGAAATTTAATACTGGGATTAATTTCTGAAGTTCAGTTTCTTAGTTTAACTATTCCCATGTATTAACAACTTTTTGATGTTTCTAGGGATTGTCATGTATATACCTCCCCACCCCTCCAAGTTCCACCCATTTCCAACCTGCAGCCTGACCTCCAGTTACAAGAACCTCCACTCTGCCTGCCCTACTCTGCTGAGAAGTGTCTTAAGACCCTGACCTTTTCACTCAGTGTTTATCTATTCTGGGTTTTAGTCTTTCAGAGGTCTGTCCTTTTGCTGGGAAACAGCTGATTTGAACCAAGATGCTGATGAGCAGTGCTAGGATTTGCCTTTAATTAGTGGTCATTTGAAATCAGCAGACAAGCAAGGGTGCAGAACACTTCCCAGCCCCTCCGCAGTCACATTAGATGCCTCCACTCTTGGACAAGGCAGCTCCTAGTAGCATCACCCCTCCCTAGCTGTTCAAGCTGAGGAAGGCCTTCATGGAGACATCACTGAAAATCCCATACTGTGCCTGAAATCTGCTGAAAACACGACTCACCTCAGGGATCTCAAAATATCTCTGAGCTAGTCAGTGCAAAACCAGAGGTAAGCCAGCCTTGTTTCATGAATTAGTCCTTGGACAATGGGAAATACAGCAGTGTCCTGATAACTGTACTTGGGGGAACGGGTGAGAGACGGGAGAACAAGCAGAATAATTGCTCCAGTGAACACCTTCAGAGGGATCTCCAACAGCAGCCAGAGGAATCAGAAATCAAGTGCACAAGAAGCTCCACATTCTGGTTAGTACAAGGCTGGATGGAAACACGGAGATGATGGCATCAGAATGGGAGAGGGCCAGAGTGGTGATTGGAGGGAAGGGGTCTCAGCACTGAGGTTGGTTAAGAGAGCTCAGGAGGGGTCAGAGGCTGAAGTGAGCAATAATTGTTACTATTATTTTTCATCAATTCTATTACTACATTGCCCAAGATGCTGAAGAAGGAAGTCAAACCTAATTTAATTGCGAGGTACAACCGAAAAGAGTCAGACTTTGGTAACTAAGCAGACCAGGTTTCAAATCCTTGCCTTGCCATATCTTAACTATGTTTGCTATGAGCCAGTGATTCAAGCCATCAATTTTCTTTTCTTCTCTTTCTTTCTCTCTCTTTTTTTTTTTTCCTTTGAGACAGAGTCTTGCTCTGTAACCCAGGCTGGAGGCTGGAGGCTGGAGTGCAGTGGCGCGGTTTCGGCTCACTACAACCTCCGCCTCCCGAGTTCAAGTGATTCTCCAGCTTCAGCCTCCCGAGTAGCTGGGACTACAGGGACCCGTTACCACACCCAGATAATTTTTTGTATTTTTAGTAGAGATGGAGTTTTGCCATGTTGGCCAGGCTGGTCTCGAATTCCTGGCCTCAAGTGATCTGCCTGCCTTGGCCTCCCAAAATGCTGGGATTATAGGTATGAGCACCTGGTCCAAGCCTTCAATTTTCTAATAGCAAAAGGAGACCATTATTTTCCTTCTAGGACTGTTCTCAAAACTGAAAGCAGGGTATACAAAGGGAGACTTCTTAGCCTTATGTTCATAGGTAGCAGTCTCAGGAGTGAGTTTAATATTGACTGTTTAGACTGAATTTACAACTGGTCCACATGACAAAAGTCAGCTGGAACCTGTTGGAAAATGCTAGTGCTGCCAACTTTTCTATGACTTTATGTTTACTCTGAGCTTATCTTTAGAAGTAGCAGTTTTCCATTTTTATCCCAGTTTGTTTTAACATAGTTTTAAAATAATCTATCTATCTGAGCTTCCTAGAATGGCATACAAGGCCCTTCATGTTTTGGCTCTGGTCTATCTCACAAGCTTCTTCACTCCTCCTTAACAATTGCAGCAGGTTCCTAATACACTATAATATTTAACAGTTCCGTGTCTTTGTACACATGACGTCCTTTGTGTTCTTCTCTAATACCTGGTAGATTCCAATTCATTCTTAAAAATACTCAGCACAGCTGGGTGCAGTGGCTCATGCCTGTAATCTTGGCACGTTGGGAGGCTGAGGTGGGAAGACTGCTTGAGGCCAGGAGTTCAAGACCAGCCTGGCCAATATAAAGAGACCCTGTCTCTAAAAACAAAACAAAATAACTCAGCTGACCATTGATTCATTTCTTCATTCCTTCAACAAACATGTATTAGCCTATTATTTGTCAGGAACTCAGTTCCCAACATAGTTGTAGAAGATAAGAAAATGATGTAAAGCCTTCATGGAATCCCTGGATAGAGTTAATCATTTCGTTCTTGTAAGTACCTTGTATATGTGTCTATTCCATGTCATACAGTATGGTCATTATTTGTTTATGTTTCTCTTCCCTTTAAGACTGAGTTTTTCAAGGGCAAGGCCCAAATCTTAACCATTTTTTCCCCTTTTGCATAGGTCCTATGACACAGTAAGTATACAAGAAAGTTTGTTGAAATAAACTGAACTATTAGCAAAAGATATATAAATGATGTAGTCCTAAACACCAAAGTTCACATATACAGGAGACGTGCCCACAATAATTGGTGCAGATAATAAATTGGAAGAAGGGATGTAAATGCGGGTTGGAGTTAGGAAAGGTTTTGTGAAGGAACTCTGAGTCTTGGGTTAGACTTTAAAGAACAGATAGGTTTGGCAAGGGTGATGACAAAGCAGTGGGGAGTAAGCAAATCATGTCAAAGGATAGTGAGAATTCCAAACACTGAAACAGAAGGCTTTGTTGGCCCATAGGCTAAACCATTAGAGAAATGCTGGGATGCACCATAGCAAGGGGTTTCACACCCAGGAGGCTCACAGAAGGCAAAAGAGAAT
>NW_012103120.1:2580651-2602683 GCF_000951045.1 Mandrillus leucophaeus | reverse complement strand
AAAAAAAATTCAGCCAGGCACAGTGGAGTGTGCCTGTAGTATCAGCTACTTGGGAGGCTGAGGCAGGAGAATTACTTGAACCTGGGAGGCGGAGGTTGCAGTGAGCAGAGATTGTGCCACTGCACTCCAGCCTGGGTGACAGAGTGAGAATCCGTCTCAGAAAAAGAAAAAAAGGAATGATGTTTATGCAGTAAAATTTCATGACACAATTTTTCCAAATGACTTTCTTCAGAAAAGAGAATTATTTAGTCCAATAATTTGATAAATTGTTCCTCACTTGCATATATAAAGAAAGTTGTATAATCTTTTCCTGACATTTTAAAGAATAAAATAGATTTTACCTTGGTAGAGTTAGTAATGTATGGGATAAGTACCCATATATTACTAAGTATATTATATTATATTATACTACTTGTGGCATAGGGCACTCTGCTACTTTCCAGTAACCATTTTCTCCCCATCTCTCTTCTCTTTCCATTCTCTATCCTTACTCTCGTTGCCTTTTCTTCTCTCCCTGTTTCCCTTAGTCTTGGACTTTCTAGGATATCTGGATAAATTTCTCACTTCCAGAACACATGTCCCCCGACCTTTTTTTTTTTTTTTTTAAGAGACAAGGTGTTGCCATGTTGCCTACGCTGACCTCGAACTCTTGGGCTAAGCTATTCTCCTGCCTTAGCCTCTTGAGTAGCTAGGACTATAGGTACATGCTCCTATGCCTGGCTGGGACCAGATGGCCTTTCTGAATCCTTTCTAGTAGGTGATTCTGTCTCCTGGAGAAACTATTTCCTTAAAGCTTGCTTTTTTTTCCCCCTAACCCTCAGAGCAGATAATCTATCTATAAAGTCAGATTTGAGTCGAGAATTAAAGGAATTATCTGAATAATTAAAACAAGAACACTAATATCTTTGAAAAGACTGTTTAAAACTTAATGATGCTTACAACCATTTACTTGTTAAATTAAAGTCTACTTAAATATTTATTCCACATTGCTAGCGCTCCAGACATACATGCATAGCTTATTAGTGGATTCATTCAAAATATTCACACACATGGAATAAACTCAAGAACATAATAATAACTCCTAAATAGGCTTGATCAGAAAAAATACCATTCTCAAGGAACAGAAAACCAGTTTGAATATAACAATCATAAATTTGGTTCCTACCTGACACCTACTCAGTGAGGAGCTTCAGCAACAGTGATACATTTTCAAGATAAAGTTCTAGTTCTAAGAGGCAGTGTCCATCCACTCAGGTCTACAGGCTCTGCGTGCATCCATATGCATAGGGATGTCTATATATAGGTTATGTAAGACAGAGGACAAGTTACCTTTCTGTCAGCTTTAATAATTAACTTTCATTAACTTTTACAACAATGAAAAGACTGCAATGTGGTCTTGACCTTTGAGACTTTGATCAGCAGAAGTGATGATGAAAATTGCTTCCTCAAGTTCCTTGTGAGATTAAACCACCCATTGCACTTGTGTGTATGTAATTTCATTGGTTTGCAGAGATTTGCACAGTGATGCACACGTGGACTTTAAAAAAAAAAAAAAAAAAAGAATCTTCTCAAGGGTTATCTCCTTGACATTTTACCAACCTGTTTCGATGAGAGCTTAGTGGTGGTGTTCTTTGTCTGGATGACTCCATGCAATCTGTCATGGGCTACAAAAGTGTGGTGTATAGGTTAACTCCTGGTAGGATAAAGGCCCTCATTAGGAACACTCACCCAACTCCCAGCCACAGGCCATATTTGCATTCCAATTTCTGCCCCCACTACAGCTCTTCCTAAGAGCAATACACCCTATGTTGCTAAACACAATGAATACTTCCAACTCTCATCTTACTTAAAAGCATTTGGCCCTGCTGAAATACTCTTTCATGAACTCCTCTTCTTATTTAAAAAATTATTTAACTAATTAATTCATTTTAGAGATGAGTATTGCTGTGTTGCCCAGGCTGGTCTCAAACTCATGGCCTGAAGTGATTCTCCTGCTTTAATCTCCTGAGTAGCCGGAATTACAGGCCTCAGCCATCATGCTAGGCTAAAATCTTCTTTTCTTAAAATGCTAAAAAAATGTTTTAACACACTTGTTTTTCACCTCATCCTTTTTGCCAATTTCTCCTGTAACTTTCTTTGGCATTTCCTAAGATTCTGTTCTGAATTTCCTTCTCCTCTCTTGCTACCCTCTTACCCTAAATAAGAGTCCATGGCTCCCAGCAACATTCAGATTTCTAACCCCAGCCTTCTAGGTCCACATATTTAACTGCCTACTCCACATCTTTGCTTGGATGCCTTGTAGGCATCTCAAACATAACACATACTGAGATTAAGACCTCTTGATCTTTCCTCCCAAATGTGCTCCATCTCTAGTCTTCCCCATTTCAGTAAAGAATATTCCCCTTTACTCACATCAGAGACCCGGGAACCATCTCTGACACTTCCTCTTGCAGACCTTCTCCCCACCCGCAGCCATTCCATCCTTAAGCCCTATTGAGTATGCCTCCAAAATACATCCCAAAGCCATCACTTTTCTTCATCTTAATTCTTACCTTTTGCTTCATTTCTTGCTTCCTCTCGCAGCCCTCCCTATCTCTTTACCACTCATTAATCAGAATGATCTTTTCACACTAGTCCTCTTTGTGGGGCTGATGATTATATGGAGGAAAACAGGCTTCCAAAGTCTTTGCATGATCTCCCCCTGCACAACTCTCCAACCTCATCCGACCTTGCTCTTACTTTTGTTTTCTCCACTCCCACCATGGTGGCCTCTTGTAGTTGCACATTTGCCCACTCTTTGCAGACATCATTTCCTCTGCTTAAATGCGCTTCTCTCTCCCTCTCAGTTTGACTGTTGCTTAGCTTCAACATCACTTTCTCAAAGAGAACCACTTTGACTTCCTAATCTTAATTAGCCCCTCTTGTGGTATTCTCTCAGAGCATTTTTTCAGTCCCTTGGTTAATTTGCATGTACTTTTTAAAACATAGCATCATAATTTTAAAATACACAATTATTTACTTGGCTAATGTTTGGCTTTCCCATTAGAATAAAAGCCCCACGCATGCAAGGACTTTGGTGAATTCACTACTGTATGTGCAGTACCTAGAATGAATCTAACACAGAACGATGACTCAATAAATAGTGGTTCAATGACAGCTCAAGCAATGAAATATGTTTGATATAAGACAATTCCAAAAGAATGTGAACAGGTCACTAGCGTTTGTTAGAAATTAATCTAACCTGTGTTTTCAAATCTGGCTCACACCTGTGCTAACTGCATAATTGAATGAGCTGTGGTGCCACTTATCATGCTTTTATCAATATTAGCTAACTGTAATTAGTGTTTACTATGGGCTAGGAACTTTGCAATGTATTTTATTGGGTTTATCCCATTTAATCCTCATAACAACCATAGATAGCTTAGTATTTTTGTTCCTACTTCACAAATGAATAGATTGAGATTTCATTTGTGGTGAAATCTCAAGTTTTTATTTTTATTGGCTTTTATTGAAGCCAGCTAGAATCCAGAAAGCCTAACTTTGTCATGTCTTTAACTACTGTATAATACTGCTTTTTATTATTTTAACAGAGGTACAGCACATTTATTCAGAACCACTATACACTGATTAAATTTTGTATTTAGGTTTGGCTGATGAAAGAACTGGAAAATATTGCACTTAAAGGTAGAGACTCAGAATTATTGATCAGCATAAAAATGATTAATTTTACAACAAATAAGAGAGTTTTGCAAGATTGATGGATACAAGCTGAACAAAGGTAAATTATTATATTATATATATATTACATAGTATATAGCCTTCCTATATACTAATAATAACCATGTGATAAATGTAATAAAAAGAAAGATATCATTGGTAATAGCAACAAAAACTACAAAGATAAGTAGAAATAAATTCTTTTTGTTTTTTTATTTTTAAGAGACAAGGTCTGGCTCTGTCACTGAGGCTGGAATATAGTGGCTCAATCATAGCTCCCTGAAACCTTGAACTCCTGGGCTCAAGTGATCCTCCTGCCTCAGCCTCCCAAGTAGCTTGGACTACAGGCACATGCCACCACACCTGGCTAATTTTATTTATTTATTTGTTTTGAGATGGAATCTCACTCTGTCGCCCAGGCTGGGGTGCAGTGGTGCTATCTCAGCTCACTGCAACCTCTGCCTCCCAGGTTCAAGCGATTATCCTGCCTCAGCCTCCTGAGTAGCTGGGATTACAGGTGCGCACCACCACACCCGGCTAATTTTTGTATTTTTAGTAGAGACAGGATTTCACCATGTTGGTCAGGCTGGTCTCGAGCTCTTGACCTCGTGATCTGCCCGCCTCGACCTCCCAAAGTGCTGGGATTACAGGAGTAAATTTTTTAATTTTAATTTTATTTTATAGAGATGGGTTCTTTCTATGTTGTCTAGGCTGGTCTCCAACTCCTGGCCTCAAACTATCCTGCTACCTCGATCTCCCAAAGTGCTGGGATTACAGGCACAAGCCACTGTGCCTGGCTGGAGTAAATCTTATCTAAAGATACATAATGATGAACTTAATAGAGAGAATTACAAAACATTGTAAAGGACAAAAACAAAACCTAAGAAAAATACAAAGCCATAAATCTTCATGAATGTGAAAGTTCAATATCATATAGATGTTTTCTTCAAATTAATATATTACATAAATGCTATTACAATGAAAAAACTTTTCTTTTTTTTTTTTTCATAGAACTGGACAAACTTGGCCTAAAACTTGTATGGAAGCACAAAGGGCCAAGAAAAGTCAAGACAATTTTTGAAATTGATGCATAATAGTTGTACATATTGATGGGGTATATGTGATATTTTGGTATATGCATACAATGTGTGATGATCAAATCAGGGTAATAATGATATCTATCACCTCAAACATTTATCATTTCTGTGTTGGGAGCATTCCAAATTTTCTCTTCTAGCTATTTTGAACTGTACAATAATTTATTGTTAACTATAGCCACCCTACCGTGTTATCAAGCACTAGAACTTACTCCTTCTATCTAACTGTACATTTGCACTCATTAATCAACAGCTCTCCATCCCCCCTCCCTGCTAATTTTCCCAGCCTGTGGGTAGCCATCATTCTACTTTCTTTCTCCATGAGATCCACATTTTTGGCTCCCACCTATTAGTGAGAACATGCAACATTTGTTGACAACTTTGAAGAAGAAAAAATGGGGAAACTTATTTTGCAGATATAAAGACTTATTATCAAGCTATAGTAACTATGGCAGTTACATGTTCGTGCTGTGGGAAATAAACATACCAATGGAACAGGACAGAAGGCCTAGAAACATGTATTGAAACTGATATATAATAGAGATTACATGACATTAGAGAAAAGATGGACTATTCAATAAATGGTGCTGAGACAAATGGCTATCCATGTGGAATGAAAAAAAATTAGATCTCTATTTCGCAGCAATTGCACACACATTTTTTCAATTGACCAAAGGCCTAAATAGAAAAGGTAAAATTTTAAACTTTTAGAAGAAAAAGTATGCTGTTATAACCCTGGAATAAAAGTATTTCTTCAACAAGTCACATAAATGTGCATATCATAAAGGAAACGATTAATAAATTCAACTTTATTAAAATTAAAACATGGAAGACGCTACAACAAAAGTGAAGACAAGCTCTACACTGAACAAGGTATTTGCCCAGTTAAGTCTTAAAAAAGATTAATATCCAGAAGATATCAAGAACTCCTACAAATCAATAAACAAAAGGCAAAATTCACAGAAAACTTGAAGTGCCAATTAACATATGAAAATATGTTCAAGTTCACTAGTAATCAGGGAAAAGTAAGTACAACCATATACATTTCGCATCCGTCATTAGCAGGGCTGTAACTAGCTTCAGTAGAGCATGAAGATTATGCAATTTGTGGATCTTGTTTTAAGAAAAAGATTACAAAATTTCCCATATAAAATTAACTACAGGGCCTTTGAAGGGGCCCATGCAAATGAAAGGTCCTGAAGCCTAAACCTCATTTGCTTTACAGTAAATCTGCTTTTGTTTATCAGATGGTAAAAATGAAATGCCTGAAAATACCAAGTGTCACAGAGGCTGTGGAGCAATAGGAACCCTTATACTATCGTTGTGAGTTGTAAATTGGGGCAGTCATTTCTGATAGCAGCGTGTCACTGTCTTGTCAAATTGAAGATATATATTTTCTAAGACCTGGCAATTCCACTAGTATGCATTCTTAACAAACATTGGCTCATGTTAATGAATATTTCTAGAATATATAAATATGCAATATTTATAATAGCAAAAAAAAAAGAAAATAAATATCCTCAATCCACTAGATAGTCTGGTTGATAGTCTACTGACCTTATAAATAGCCTAATACTCTTTATCTGCTATCTACTCTCCATTAATAGGACAGTAGACAGTGCATAAAGAAATCATGCCAACCTGTAACTAACACTAAGGAGGCCAAGTGGCAGAAGGCCTTATGTGAGTGACAGCCCTTCCTTGATAACTATGTGGACCTGAAAGAACTGCAGAAAAACATCTATGCTCAGAAATACCAATATTGGACTGGGGTATTTGAGTTGAGTGTGGTGATCCATCAGCTGCATGTTGTCTATGTTTTTGTGGTTATCTGGTGTTACATGGACAAAGGGTTTCTGGTTTCCTACTGGCCTTGTGGGACTGGCCTGGCTTCTTCACTGACTGCATATGTTTTATTTGATCTTGAATACAGGTGAAGGGTGGAAGTAGACTGGGCATGTCCGGTGGGCTGACTTGAAGAGCCTGTAGTCTTCATTACTTTTGTCTATGGCTATTTGCTAGTGTCGAAGACCCTGACAGTCTGTCAGCACTGACACCATCTGTGCTGTGTCAGTCTTCACGCTGTTAGACCACCTCATCTTTCACTGTGGCACCAATGCTGCCATTGTATCCGTCACATTGTTCTTGAACACGGCCGTCGTTGCTTCTGTCTGCCTGTCCTCATGCCTTCCCTGGTCCCTGTATGCCTTCATCATGGTGACATTTGCCATCCAGATTTTTGCCCCATGGCGCATGTTACAGGAGAAGCTGAAGGCGTGTGCTCTCCGCAGCTGTGTGGGTGTCACACTGCTCTTTGAGTTTTCAGCCTTGAGAGGCCTGTGGTCCTATAGTGTGTGGGAGTCATCCTCTTCATCCTTCTCTAGTTTCCATCTCATGTCTCTGTCCTTTCTACCTCATTCACCTGCAGCTTTTTAAAGAAACCAGTCATGGGCCTTAGAATGAAGTTGAAATCAAATTCTTGTCCAGGTGCCTCAGCTAAGTTAGGGACCTCCATTATATTATGAAGGCAAGTTGATGGACCAGCATCTTAGCTCGTGTAACAGTTGAAGGCAAAGTTCCATTTTGGGAGCAGCATGCTGATGTGGGTGAGAGAACAGGGATCAAAGGAAAAAATTGACCAAAGGCTCGGGTGGTAGAGGTGCTTATTTTAATAATCTGTTATTTTGTGGGAAGAGAAAGCTTTTTGGGGCCCTTTTGAATTATTATGTCTCATTTATTATTTGCTGTAACAAATGAAGTGATGTGGTTTCTATTAAAAAATAACAGTACAGGCCAGGTGTGGTGGCTCACACCTGTAATCCCAGCACTTTGGGAGGCCAAGGTGGGTGGATTGCTTGAGCACAGGAGTTTAAGACCAGCCTGAGCTGGTCCAGTTTGAGACCCCATCTCTATAAAACTTTAAAAAAATTAGCTGGGCGTGGTGGCACATGCCTGTCATCCCTACTCAGGAGGCTGAGGTGGGAGGACGGCTTGAGCCCAGGAGATGGAGGTTGTAGTAAGCTGAGATTATGCCACTGCACTCCAGCCTGGGTGACAGACTGAGACCTGGTCTCAAAAAAGCAGAACAAAATAAAAACAAACCAATACATTAAAACAAAAACAAAACAAAGGTTGAATTCATAAAAACAGAGAATAAAGTGGTGGTTTCCAGAGGTTGGGTGTATGAATCTTCAGTTATAAGATGAATGAATTGTTGTGATCTGTTGTATAGCACAGTGACTGCAGTTAATTATACTGTATTGTATACTTGAAATTTGCTGAGACAGTAGCCCGTAAGTGTTCTCACCATACATGTACACAGAAAAGGTAACTGTGAGGTGATAGAAGTGTTCATTAGCTTCACTGTGGTAGTCAATTCATAATGTGTATGCATATCAAATCATTGTACCCACACACTTATCAAAAGAAAAAAGAAAGAAATAAGGAGTTTCTATTTTTGTTCCAATAAATGAAAAAATAAAAACATGCAAAAATGCTTGATTCGTAGATATATAGTAAATGTATAAAAATAAGCAATGGAATGATAGATAAGAAATTAAGGATACTGGTTACCTCCATGGAGAGAGGGAAGGAGTTTACTGGGAGGACTATGAAAGGGGCTTCAACTGTATCTGTACTATTTTATTTCTTTTTGTTACTCCAGATTTAAACAAATTTTTGAGATATATATTAATTTCCTAGGGTTGCCATAACAAAGTGTCACAAACTGGGTGACTTCAAACAATAGACATTTATTCTATAGTTTCAGAGACTAGAACTCCAAAATCAAGGTGTCAGCAAGGCCATGCCCCCAGCAGACACTGAGTGGTATCCCTGCTTGGCTCTTTCTAGTTCCTGGTGATCACTTCTTAGCATTCCTCATCTTGCAGCTGCGTTACTTGAGTCTCTGCCCCTGTCACTGCATGGCATTCTCACGGTATATCTTTGTCTTTCCCCTTCTTATAAGGACATTAGTCATTTTGGGTTAAGGGCCTATCCCACTCTCTAGTATAACCTCGTCTTTACTAATTATATCTGCAATGACCCTATTTCCAAATGAAGGCTTTCTGAGGTACTGGGGATTAGAACTTCATCGTATCTTTTTGGGGAACACAGTTCAATCCATAACAAGGTATAATTTACATGCAGCGATATATATAGATCTTGAATGTACCTTTTGATGAGTTTTGACAAATGCATATACCTATGTGTGTTAGTTCTCTATCGATCCTGTAACAAATCTTCACAAATGTAATAACTTAAAACAACACAAATTTATTATCTTACACTTCTGTAGGTCAGAAGCTTGACATGAATCTCACTGGACTAAAATCAAGGTGTTGACAGGGCTGTGTTCCTTTCTGGGGGTTTTGAAGAAGAATCTATTTGCTGGTCTCTTCTCATTTCTAGAGACCACCCACATTCCTTGACTCATGACCCCTTCCTGCATCTTCAACACCAGCAATATTATAGCTTTCTGCCTTTTTTGTCTGATACCATTATCTCTGCCCATAGCCAGGGAAAAGTCTCTACTTTTAAGGGCTCATATGGTTAGATTAGACCCATGCAGATAATCTCCCATTCTCAAACTCCTTAACTATTTTTTTCTTTTTTTTTAGACAGAGTCTCACTCTGTCGCCCAGGCTGCAGTGCAGTGGCACGATCTCGGCTCACTGCAACTCTGCCTCCCAGATTCAAGCAATTCTTCTGCCTCAACCTCCCAAGTAGCTGGGACTACAGGCTTGCACCACCATGCCTGACTAACTTTTGTATTTTTAGTAGAGACAGAGTTTCACCATATTGGCCAGGCTGGTCTCGAACTCCTGACCTTGTGATCCACCCCACCTCCGCCTCCCAAAGTGCTGGGATTACAGGTGTGAGTCACTGCGCCCGGCAAAGTCCTTAACTTTTATCACATCTGCAAAGTCCTTTTTGCCATATAAGATAGCATAGTCTCAGGTTTGGAGTATCAGGATGTAGGCATCTTTGGGAGCCATTATTCTGCCTACCACATCACGTAACACTCACCCTCCCAACGTGGAGAATGTTCCTCTCTCTGAAAATTCCTTCATGTTTCTTCTCAGTTCATCACAGCCAACTCACAGAGGCAACTTCTGTTCTGATTTCTGTCATCTTTCATTAGTTTGGCGTGTTCTAAAACTTCATACAAATGGGACACACAGTACGTTCTCTTCTGTGCCTGGCTGCTATCTCACAGCACAATACTTTTGAGGTTCATCTATATTGTTATGTGTATGAGTTGTCCATTCTTTTTATTGTTGAATAGTATTCCATTAGTATGAATATGACAAACTCTGTTTATACAATCTCTTGTTAATGAACATTTGGATTGTTTCCAATTTGGAGCTCTTATAAACTTTCTTATAAAAGTCTTTTGTAAACATATTTTTATTTCTCTTGGGTCCTGGGAGGATTGCTGAGTCATGGAATAGAAATATATTCAACTTTATATGAAAATGCCAAATAATTTTCGAAAAGTGGTTTTACCGATTTAAATTCCTACACTCAACATATGAGAGTTCCAGTTGCTCCTATCCTTGCCACCATTTAGCACTATCAGTCTTTTCAGTTTTAGCCATTATGGTCAGTGTTCATTTTATTTCTTA
Source organism: Mandrillus leucophaeus (assembly GCF_000951045.1). Lineage (NCBI taxonomy): Eukaryota > Metazoa > Chordata > Mammalia > Primates > Cercopithecidae > Mandrillus > Mandrillus leucophaeus. The sequence goes on along the minus strand of NW_012103120.1, from coordinate 2,592,242 downwards.
AAAAACAAACAAACAAACAAACAAAAACAGCAAAAACTTTTCCTCAAACACCAAAATAAGGAATATCCTTTAAAAGTTTAGCCCAAGTTTCATGGAGTTAAAGCTTTGGTAGTATATGTTACTAAACTATATTTAAAGCCATTGTATGATTATAACTTAGAAGCACACTTAATAATTTAATATTTAAGGCTTAATGCAACAAATGTATTGACTTACCTCTATATCCTAGAAAACAGTTCTTTTTCTAGCTTGTCACACTTTATCACTGTAATTGACATTATGCCTTGCATTAAATACTGCTCTTGGTTTCTCACCATTCTCCCACTTCTTGGAGATGGACTGTGTGTATTTATCTTTCTGTCCCATGTGCTTAGCACAGTGCTGGGCAAGTAGCCAGTGCTCAGTGAGGTTGTTGAGTCAATAAACAAGTGAGCAAGCATATTAATTTAAAGCATAAATATGATAGAATAGAATCACCATTCTTTCTTTTAAAAGAAAAAACAGTTTCAAATTTTATACTGAAATCTTAATGTGACCCCATTTACAAATTAGGACTGAGGTAAAAATCCTGTTTCATTCTGTTCTTCATTTATGGTGGAAGGAAGTGTACTTAATTTTTTCTTTTTCTTTTTTTTTTTTTTTGAGACTGAGTCTTGTTCTGTCACTCAGGCTGGAGTGCAGTGGCATGATCTCGGCTCACTGCAACCTCTGCCTGCATGGTTCAAGCAATTCCACTGCTTCAGCATCCCCAAGTAGCTAGGATTACAGGCATGTGCCACCATGCCTGGATAATTTTTTGTATTTTCAGTAGAGATAGGGTTTCACCATGTTGGTCAGGCTGGTCCCGAACTCCTGACCTCAGATGATCCTGGTCCTCCTGCCTCGGCCTCCCAAAGTAATGGGATTACAGGTGTAAGCCACTGCTCCTGGGCTAATTTTCGTATTTTTAGTAGAGATAGGATATTGCCGTGTTGACCAGGCTGGTCTTGAACTCCTGACCTCAGGTAATCTGCCTGCCCGGGCCTCCCAAAGTGCTGGGATTACAGGCATGAGCCACTGTGACTGGCCTGCATGTGTACTCAATTTAAGAAGCACTTGTTTAAAAAAGGGGATTTTGGAGGTCCATCCATGTTCTCCCAAGCCAACAGGGTTGTTCCAGATGTGATAGCACATTACTCATATCACTTTTGAGAGGGGTATTTTTATATTTAGTAGTGTGGTATCACCCTGCTCTATAGCCTGAAAGGCATGGCCTCTTGGCTGTGCTGAATTCTACTAGAAGAATCTCTGGATAAAATTTTCCTGACTCAAACTCATTTAAAGGTAACAGAAGTGCCTATCTGGGCACCCCCAGGGATACGTGGTTAGAATTCAGGGAATCTATTAAAGCTCTACAAAAGACATGTGTGTGCATGGTTGTGTATCAGAGGGTGGGGTGGGTACGCAAATATGAATTTTTCAGGGGAAAGTGCCCATAGTTTTCATCAGACTTGTGTATGTGAAGAAATATGAAAAGTTACAGAGTAAAGTTAAGAGACTTAATATTGTGGCTAGACTGACTGGCCAATTATGACAATTTGTGTGTAACAATTAGTGGACTCATTTAAATAATGAACTTGTTTTTCCTTCTCCTGAGTTGACCAGTGTTTGACTGCAGGTGCATCCCCAAACATCATTGACAAAATGGGCAGAAATTACACTGGGAGGCAAATCTCTTGGTCATGGAGGGAGCAAAACTTCACCTCCCCTAGACTTACTATTATGCCTTGACTTCAAATCATACTGATTTTTTTAAAATCAGTATAACTCCAGGCTTCATTTTCAAGGACCCAGTGTGTCCATTCAGAGCATCTCTTTTGTTTCCCTGAGAAGTTGGAAATGAGACAGTTGTTCTTTTGTTTGTTTGTTTGTTTGTTTTTGTTTTGAGACAGAGTCCTGCTCTGTCGCCCAGGCTGGAGTGCAATGGAGCCATCTCGGCTCACTGCAACCTCCAACTCCTGGGTTCAAGTGATTCTCTTGCCTCAGCCTCTCGAGTAGCTGGGATTACAGGTGACTGGCATCACGCCCAGCTAATTTTTTTTTTGTATTTTTAGTAGAAATGAGGTTTTGCCGTGCTGGCCAGGCTGGTCTCGAACTCCTGATCTCAGGTGATCCACCTGCCTCAGCTTCCCAGAGTGCTGGGATTATAGGTGTGAGCCACTGCACCCAGCCAAGACAGTTATTATTATGTACTTCATAAAGATTGACCCTAAAAGGAGTCTAACCCACCAAATATATAATTCCTAAATTCAATATGAATTTCTACTAATCCCTCTCAGTGTAAAGATGAGTCCAGAGCCAGCCACTGTGGTGTGTACCTGTAGTCCCAACTGTTTGGAAGGCTGAGGCGGGAGGATCACTTGAGCGCAGAGGGTTTGAGGATGTAGTGTGCTATAATTGCATCTTTGAATAGCCACCTCACTCCAACCTGGGCATCATAGCAAGACCTTGTCTCTTAAAAAACTAAAACAGCAGCAGCAACACCACCACCACCACACAGATGAGTCCAGAAACATCACATAAAAACTCATATTTCAGAATAGAGAGCAAAAAGTAAAATCAGTGAGTAATCACCAGTCAGAAACAAATTATGTTTTCTGATGTCTTTTATCTTGGTCAAACCTGAGTCTTGAGAGTACAAAAGGAAGACAAGAAATAACCCTGCAGAATACAATTATAAGGCATCCTTCTTCCATTGGAAGAGCTTGGATTAGAGTGGCATAGTAGAGTTGAAGTCATCTTCAGATATATATGGAGGGTGTGGGTGGCTGAGGAAGGGAGTGGGAGGCGATGCTAAGACACTGGCAGAAAGTACACTTTGCACAGTCTTGACATCATTTACCTAGGGTTCATGATTCTCATTCCAAGAATAAGTCATGATTTTTTTATTGCTTCTTATTTCAGTTTATTTTATTATGTGTAGTAGTGTGAATAGACTTCTTATAGCAGTATTGGAATAAAGATTAAATTGTATACATTTAGATATAACACAATAACCTTTTATCTTCAACCTTTCAGCCCTCTTCCATTGCTAGAGTCTTCATTTAAGACGTGCAACTGCTAGTAAAACAATGGGTGTGCAGGGTACATTGGGATGGGATGGTGAGAATGGTCATTTCAAAACTATTCTCCATTTTATTGCCAGCATTATTTAACATTCTGGAAATGGGCCAACTTCATCTCTGGAAAAATTTGAAGAGTTGGCTGGGTTTCTCATCAGTCATGTTATGGTGGAATTTTCTAATAAATAGTAAAGGTTTCAACCATTGATGTGGCTTACATGAGTTCCCACATATGGATAATAAAACTGAATAAACCTGTTTTCATTTATCTGACAAAGCAAATAACTTCTTTTTTGGCTATTTTCCTGGTTCTTGATGCAACATGTGACACGTCTCACTTCCTGGACTCTCCTCCTTTGCCTTCTGTAATCTTAAATTTCTCTGAATTTTCCTAGGCCTTATAGTTTCCTTATTGCTTATTCATCTTCCTCTTTCTGTCATCACTTCTCATCCCCAGAGTTTAGTTTTGTTCCTCTGCTCTTTTAACTGTACACTTACTTTTTTAGAACACTTTAGTTTTTCGTGGGCATGATTCCAAAATCAACATCTATACTCCTCCTTGTTCATTCAAATGTAGATCCTATACTTCTAGCTACCTACAAGAATGCTCTTTGTAAGTGACCTTACAGCTCCTCAAACTCAAAAAACATTTCATGCAGCAACTTAAAACCATATAGTAACATTATTCATGTGTCAGTTTGGTAAGATGAATTAGTTTGAAAATACAGTCTGGCTGGACGCTGTGGCTCACACCTATAATCCCGGCACTTTGGGAGGCCAAGGCGGGAAGATCACCTGAGGTCAGATCACCTGAGGTCAGAAGTTCAAGACCAGCCTGGTCAACATGGCGAAACTCCGTCTGTACTAAAAATACAAAAATTAGCTGAGTGTGGTGGCAGGCGCCTGTAATCCCAGCTACTGGGGAGGCTAAGGCAAGAGAATCCCTTGAATCTATGACACAGAAGTTGCAGCGAGCTGAAATCACAACACTGCACTCCAGCCTAGGTGACACAGTGAGACTCCGTTTCCAAAAAAAAAAATTTTATATATATATATACACACACACACACACACACATATATATACACACACACACATATATATATTCTAATAAAAGTGTGGAGAATCAGGCCCTCCTGTGTTCTGTAGGTACGACTGTTTGTTAGTATGTTTATTTGGTAGTATTTATCAACATTTAAAAGACATTTATTAAAATTTAAAAGAAATTATTTGACCTAGCTCTTCCATTTCTTTTCTTTTTCCTTTTTCTTTTCTTTTCTTTTTTTTTTTTCAGATGGAGTTTCACTCTTGTTGCCCAGGCTGAAGTGCAGTGGTGCAATCTCGGCTCACTACAACCTCCACCTCCCAGGTTCAAACAATTCTCCTGCCTCAACCTCCCAAGTAGCTGGGACTACAGGCGCCTGCCACCACACCTGGCTAATTTTTGTATTTTTAGTAGAGACGAGGTTTCATTATGTTGGCCATGCTGCTAGTCTCGAACTCCTGACCTTGGGGATCCACCCGCCTCGGCCTCCCAAAGTGCTGGGATTACAGGCATGAACCACTGCACCCAGCCAGCTCTGCCATTTCAATGAATTTCTCTTAGAAATACATGTTCATAGGCTGGGCACAGTGGCTCCTGCCTGTAATCCCAGCACTTTGGGAAACTGAGGAGGGCAGATCACGAGATCAGGAGTTCAAGACCAGTCTGGTCAATATAGTGAAACCCTGTCTCTACTAAAAATACAAAAAATTAGCCGGGTGTGGTGGTGTGCATCTGTAATCCCAGCTATTTGGGAGACTGAGGCAGGAGAATCACGTGAACCCGTGAGGCAGAGGTTGCAGTAAACCGAGATCACACCATTGCACTCCAGCCCGGGGGACAGTGCGAATGAGATTTTGTCTCAAAAAAAAAAAAAAAAGAGAAATACATGTTCATAAATATGTTTTAAAATTGCATACAATACTACCCAAATAAATTGACAGATTCAGTGCAATCCTGATGAAAATATCAATGACATTCTTCACAGAAATAGAAAAAAAAATCTTAAAATTTGTATAGAACCTCAAAAGATCCCAAACAGCCAAAGAAACCCTGAGGAAAAAAAGAGCAAATCTGAGGGCATCACACTACTAGACTTCAAAATATACTACAAACCTATAGTAACCAAAACAGCACGGTACTGGCATAAAAACAGACACATAGTCCCATGGAACAGAGTAGAGAACCTATAAGTGAATCCATACAGCCAACTGATTTTTGATAAAGGCACCAAGAACACTCATTGGAGGAAAGGACAGTCTCTTCAATAAATGATGCTAGGAAAACTGGATATTCATATGCAGAAGAATGAAACCAGGCCCACATCTCTCATCATACACAAAAATCAACTAAAAAGGGATCAAATACCTAAATGTAAGACCCAAAGCCATAAAAAATACTAGGAGAAAATACAGGGGACATGCCTGAGGATATTGGTTTGGGAAAAGATTTTATGAATAAGACCTCAAAAGCACAGGCAACAAAAGCAAAAATAAACAAATGGATTATATAAAACTAAAAAGCATCTGCACAGCAAAGGAAATAATCAACAGAGTAAAAAGACAACCAACAGAATGAGAGAAAATATTTGCAAAGTATTCATCAAACATGGGATTAATATCCCAAATATACAAGGAGCTCAAACTTCTCAACAGCAAAAAACCCAAACATTCTGATTTTTAAATGGTCAAATGATCTGAATGGACATTTCTTAAAAGAAGACATATAAATGGCCAACAAATATATGAAAAAATGCTCAATATCACTAATCATCAGAATCAAAACCACAGTGAAGTATAATCTCACTCCATTTAGGATGACCATTATCAAAAAGACAAAAAATAAATCCTGGTGAGGTTGCAGAGAAATGAGAACACATACATGGTTGATGGGAACGTAAATTAGTACAGCCACTATGGAGAACGGTATGGAGCTTCTGGAAAAAACTACAAAGAGAACTACCTAACGATCCAGCAGTCCCACTATTGGGTGTTTATTTAAAGGAAAGGAAACCAGTATATCAAAGAGCCATCTGCACCCCCAAGTTTGTTGCAACACTATTCAGAACAGCCAAGATATGAAATCAACATAGGTGGCCTAAAACAGATGAATGAACCATAAAGAGCCATAAAGAAAATGTTTACATAAACAGTTGAATATTTTTCAGCCATAAAAAGAAATCCTGTCATTTGCAGGAACATGGATGGGACTAGGGGTCATTATGTTAAGTGAAATAAGGCAGGAATAGAAAGGAAAACACTGCATGTTCTCACTCATATGTAGAAGTCAAAAAACAGTTGATCTCATAGAAGTAAAAAGTAGAACAGGAGATACTAGAGGCTGTGAAAAGTAGAAGGAAGAGGGGTGTAGGGAGAGATTTGCTAAAGGATACAAAATTACAGCTAGATAGAATAAATAAGTTCTTGTGTTCTATACCACTGTAGAATGACTAGAGTTAACAATAATATATAGTTTCAAACAACTAGAAGGAGGATATTGAATGTTCCCAACACAAAGAAATGATAAATGTTCAAGATGATAGATATATTAATTACCCTGATCTGATCACTTTACATTATTATTATGTAACCCACCAATATGTAAAATTGCTATATGTCAGTTAAAAATGAAGCACATACATAAAGTCCCAGTACTCAGGAAGCTGAGAAGGGAGGATTGCTGGAACCCAGGAGTTTGAGGCTGTAGGGCACTATAATTGTGACTGAATAGCCACTGCACTCCAACCTGGCAACATAAGCAGGGACCATCTCAAAAATAAAAATTAAAATTAAAAAAAGAAAAAAATTTCATACAAGAATTTGCATTGCAGCAATATTTTGTAGTTGCAAGCAGTAATAGTAGCAAAAATAACACCATAAACAATCTTACTGAACACAGCCAAAATACTTACCAATACAGAATTGGTTAAGTATAAGTGAGTACCGAATTGGTTAAGGATAAGTGAGTACAGTGAAAAACTATGCAGCTTTTAAAAAGAATGAGGCATACCTGGAAAGCTCCAGTTTAAAAATACACTATTAATGGTAGTGTAGGATCATTATTTGTGTAAAAGTAACTTTTAAGGAAGGATACACAAGAAGCAGTAAATAGTCACTAAGATTTGGGAGTGGGAATGGGAAAAGGAAGAAGATTTTTACTTTTCAATATATATCATATTGTATTGCTGAATTTTAAAAAAGTACTTACAGTTTTATTGTTAACATTTTAAAAAAACCCACTCCTTTCTTTCCTACAAATTTATCTCCTGGTTTGCCCAATTTCATTCGCATTACTCTTTTAACACCATGGCTTAGGAGTTTGAAATCAGCCTTGATTCCTCTTTCATTTTCAACTTTCTTGTGGAGTCACCAAATCCCCTTCCTCCTCCACAGCATCTCTTAGCTTCATCCTTCCATCTCCATTAAGGCTGCCTCTGCCCTGATTCTGAACTTATTTGCAGTGAGAACATGGGTAAGCCATTTAATCACCCTTTAATTTGCTCATATGTAAAACAGGAATAATAACTTCTACAGAGTGAAGAGAGGTTATTTTAGGATTAAATTATGTAAGAAAATCAAATTTGTGGCATAGAGTGTGTGCCCAATAAACACTATTTTCTACTTTCCCTCTAGGGTTTTTTCCTATTGCTACTATATCCTCTAGTTCATACTACATGCTGCTATCAAGTTAATTTTCTGAAATGCTGTTTTCATCATTGAATTCCTTTGTTAACTCCCTTTTGTGCTATGGCCCTACTCTGGAATCACAGATTGACAAGATTGGCATCATGACAGCTGGTGAGATGATGAGGCTCTTGGAGAATTTCTTCTGAAGGAGAAGAGATGGTTGTTGCTGTTACCATGGATCTGGACTAGCAGAGTTAGGGGCTACCCCTGAAACAAGTTTTCCCCACAGTCAAACCTCTTAACTTTCATCCTTGAGATCCTTTTGTAAACTCTCTTTGCTCTAATTTGAGTAGAAAGTAACCAGTAAGCAGGGGAAGCCTCAACTGCTGTACTCAATACCCAAGATCTTGCATCAATCAGCTTTACCGTATCTATTTTATTTTCTTTTTCCACTTTTCCTTAATTTGATTCAAGTCAATCCATTTCTTTACAGTCTTTCCCATGCTCATTTTTAAAATAGAAAACTTTTTTTTTTTTTGGTGCAAAAGTTACATAAGATCATTGTAAAAAAAAAAAAAATCTTTTTTTCAGGGTAAAATGGAAAGTTCCCTTCTATCATGCCAATTTTACTTGTTAACAAAAAAGCTAACCAAGAATTATTTAAGATAGAAATTTTGGTAGTGTTAGTAGGCTTAGATGAGAAGAAAAACTGTAATTGTTCGCCTTTTGTACCTGTTTCAATAGCACTGATCTTTTTTTTTTTTTTTTCTAAGGTTTTGGTAAATGTGAGGCAAAAATGCCATTCTCTAGATGTGCTCACAGGACAGATTAAATGCTACTATTCCTATTGCTGAACAGAGGAACTAGAAACAAAGAACATCTAAAATGAGCAAAACAGATAAGCTTTGTGTAGGAGATCCCCAGGGCCAACCAAAGCTTGGGTAAAAGGAGATACTACCTGGCCCTACTAGGCATTCAATATTTAAGTCCTCAGACTCTCTCCTCTCTGCTCATAGACCACCCTCAGGTTCTCCCAACTGAAGTGTGTAAGAACGGACTGGGGCCTACCTTGCCTCCATTGGTCTTGAACCTTCAGGGCCCCGGTTTCTTCTGTATGTAGATCATTTCCTAGGAACTGCTCCGCTTTCTGAGTCCCAGATACAGTATTTCTTGGGATGATCAACCGTTCTTACAGATCAGCACTGCTCCTGCCACCAAAATTCTCCATAGGCTCCCTTAAATAAATATAATTCTTACACTTGGTTATGGAACTGAACTAGTCATTGGTTTACATACATATTAAAAAGTGTATTACTGTGTGGCATATAATTTAGAATTGATTAAATATGATAATGCGGTCATTTAAAAAATGTATGGCATCAGACATTTGGTTACAAATATAACCCTGTTGTTGCAGCATTGTTCCTATGAGAAAATCACAATATTTTAATTTATTAATTATTTATAATTATAATAGTATATATTAATTATTATACCTCTTTGATTAATGCAACCCACTGTAAGTTTAAGTACTTCTTGTCCTAGTGTTACTATTTATAATCATTGAAAGTCTGTTTAATTCATTATGAAGAGATTGAACATGCAAATGTTGCCAACTTTAATATATTCTTTGTCGGGTAATCAAAATTTTAAAAACAGAGAGAGGCCAGGTGCAGTGGCTTACGCCTGTAATCCCAGCACCTTGGGAGGCCGAGGTGGGCGATCACGAGGTCAGGAGATCGAGACCAGCTGGGCCAATATGGTGAAACCCTGTCTCTACTAAAAAATACAAAAATTAGCCGGGCTTGGCGGCAGGCGCTCCTAGTCCCAGCTACTCAGGAGGCTGAGGCAGGAAAATTGCTTGAACCTGGAAGGCGGAAGTTGCAGTGAGCTGACATCATGCCACTGCACTAAGGCCTGGGCGACAGAGTGAGACTCCGTCTCAAACAAAACAACACAAACAAACGAACAAAAAAACAGAGAGGGAGGAACACATACATTATGGACAGTAGGGTATGAAGAGGAAGGAAAAATAACTTCCTTTATTGAAAAGAAATTTTTCTTGACCATATTAATTAATACTTATTAATAATTGACTTTGATGTATTTGCAGTCAGTACTACATTGCCCTGTTTTTAAAAATAGAAAACAGAATTCCCAATGGCTTTTCTCTTTTGTTCTGTAACATTAAAAATATTTTACTTTGACACCCTGCTGATCCAATCTAATCCAACAAGGAAAGGCAGACAAAGTCAGAGGACAGACCGTTGTGAATTCTATATCCCTTTCTAGACACACAACTGTAAGCTCAAAAATTCATTCTCTTATACATTTTACTTGAATTAGTATTCAACTCCAAATTTCATATTCCACCTCTTTGCATATTTATAGAGCCCTTAAAAGTCTTCAAAACAGGGTCAGTCCTATTGGCTTGTTCATTTTCCAACACTACGTTGTCACATACAAAGGTCTGACTGTACAGTGCGTCTTCCGGAGCATATTATTAAGATGCTAAGTGATACTGGGCTCAGCAGTGAAGGCTAAGACCACTTTGGTAACCCTTTCCTGATGGCAAATATTTCCTTTTGTCTTTCCTGTTTGTTTGAAAAAACTCATTTCCTTATATTCAAGTTTTTAGACACTTTTTCTCTAAGACTGTAAGAGTAAAATTTTTGACAGCAGAAAATATGAATTGAACATTCTCATATCTATTGTGAGTTTGGGGGTACCAACTCAAGATCTCTGGTTTATGTATCAGAAATAAGCAACTCTTTTGATGCAATTTTCTTAGCAAGTTTGCTGTGATCGATCTTTTATCATCCATTCATTCAACATCGATTGATGACCTAAAATGTACCTGTACCTCAACATTTTCCTAAATCCTATGATAATTTGGTGTTTTGTTTTATTTTACTGCTTTGGGAATAAAACGTTGTTTTAAAATTTCAAATAAATTATGTAAATGATAACCCTTATTTATGTTCTTTTTTTGGTAAAACCTAAAGGATTATTGATAGATGATTTCTCTCCATAAAAATTTATACATACTCCTCAGAGGGCCTTGGAATGACCTTCCTTTCACTTTTCCTGCTGACGAGACTTCAGATGTGGTGGTGAGCTATTTGAGATCATATGCACACATGTAACCACTCTAAGGGGATATAGAACAAGATGGAAGGAGCCAGAGTCCATGAGTCATGAAGACCCCATATTAGCCCCAATAAGATATTCTTAGTTTTGTGTTGAATTATACTACCTTCTATTGTAGCCTTACAACTTGTACAGTAAAGAAGTTGGACTCATTAATCCATGGTATTCAAGACTTCGCAAAAAAAATTATGGTTGAATTTTTAGCTAATGAGGAGTGTGAATCAATATTAAAAGTACACAGTGACTGTTTTTTCCCCCAAATGTTCTGGGTGGTTCCGACTTTAAATAATTTATGATGTTGTCCCTGTACTGCATATAAACTGGTAAGACCCTGTAAGATGTTTTGATTGGAAAGTACTACACAGTTACTGAAGCAGATAGTTTCAGTTGCAAATAACTGAAACTGCAAATCAAATAGATTTTTTTGTTTGTTTGTTTGTGTTTTTTTGAGACAGAGTTTCACTCTTGTTGCCCAGGCTGGAGTACAGTGGCATGATCTTGGCTCACCGCAGCCTCTACCTCTCGGGTTCAAGTGATTCTCCTGCCTCAGCCTCCTGAGTAGCTGGGATTACAGGCATGTCCCACCACGCCCAGCTAATTTTGTAATTTTAGTAGAGATGGGGTTTCTCCATGTTGGTCAGGCTGGTCTCGAACTCCCAACCTCAGGTGATC
>NW_012103120.1:2570651-2575651 GCF_000951045.1 Mandrillus leucophaeus | reverse complement strand
AGTTACTCTGCTTAAATTAACGAGTGCCAGAACTCATTAACCTTTTCAGCCCTCATTGCCCACTCTGGGTGTCACTGGCCGACTTGAGACATGAGCAAGGGAGGGAAAAAGAAGGAAGTGAAACAAGGAAAAGAAAGAAGATAGGAGAAAAGGAAGAGAAATGGAGACAGGAAAGAATGAACGGGAGAATTAAGGAGAGAGGAGAAAACAGAGAATCAGAAAAGGAAAAGATTTATCTGAATTTGTTCCTAAAGGGTAGGATGAAATAGTTTAGCCACTGCAAGAGGAAGGCAGTAGTGAAGTACAGTGGGAAGCAAGACTATTTTTTTTTTTTTTTTTTGAGACAGGATCTACCCCTGTTGCCTAGGCTGGAGTACAATGGCATGATCACAGCTCACTGTAGCCTTGAGCTCTCCAGCTCAAGCAATCTTCCCACCTCAGCCTCCTGAGTAGATGGGAGCACACACAGCTGCACACCACAACTCCCAGCTAATTTTTAAAATTTTTTTGTAGAGACAATATCTCCCTCTGTTGCACAGACTGATCTCAAACTCCTGGGCTCAAGCAATCCTCCTGCCTTGGTCTCTCAAAGTGCTGGGATTATAGGTGTGAGCTACTGCACCTGGTTGAAAGCAAGAATTTTGATGTCAGACAAAGCAAGGCTCTGAGCCCTGGCTCTGTGCACTCTAGTTGTGTGACCTTGGACCAGATAACCTCTCTGAGTCTCATTTTCCTCCTCCTGAGAGGTTGTATGGTGCAGAGGTAGAGGTCAGTGTTTATGGAGTTGGGCTTAAATCTTGATTCTGCCACATACCAGCTGCATGACCTTGGACAAATTATTCTTAACCTCTCTATGACCCAGTTTCTTCATGTATTAAAGAGGGGATAATAAATAGAATCTGCTTTACGCAGTTGTGACTCTTAAATGAATTAATACTTGTAAATCACATAGCACATTGTGCCTGATAATGTTAGCTATCAACTATAAAATGGAAACAATTAGACTGTAAAATATTTGTGAAAGCTCCTAGCACAGTGCCTGGACTATGGAAGGTGCCCATAAATTGTGAATCCCCTTCTCTTTTCTCAATTTCTCATATGCCCCAGATGGAGCTGATGGTAGAAGAATGATTGTTCTTTAACTCTTCTTTCCTCATCAGGTACGTCTGAGCCCACTTGGAACAGGCTATTCTGACCCCCATCTGTGTTCCGGTCTCATTTAGCTCTGGGCCAACCAGAGCACAAACAGGAGAAGGGTTATATAATAGGTTGCTTTTTTCTAAAGCAATCTTAAGAGTAATTACAAATGGTCTGATAAGTTCCTAGTTAACTTTGCAGCAGCTTCAAAAGCTCAAGACTTTTCAGACAGTAAACTTGGTATATGCGTGGAATGTTGAATAACACAATAACCCAGCTGAGAGATCTAAGACGACAGAAATTAAAGTCAATACTGGTAAAACTCAGTAACTAGAAAATCACTGCAATGTTCATCCCTTTGTGTGTGATTTTATAGAGAGCAGAATATGGAGTAAAAGAGTGAAGCAAGTATTTGTGACCCTCTTCTTACTAATTTTTTTTTGAGATGGGATCTACCCCTGTTGCCTAGGCTGGAGTGCAGTGGCATGATCACAGCTCACTGGGAAGTTTGTTGGCAGCCTATGCTTTTGTTCCATACTCACTAATGGAAGTAAACACCTTTACAGTGTGCACGCGTGCACACACACACACTTCCTTTTCACACAATTCATTAGCTATGTGAAACCAAACTGTCTGATTTTTTTTAAAAAGTCCTTCTTATTTTCATATTTAGCACAATCTTTTCATCCAAAACCTGGGCAGGTAAAATAAATCCTAAAGAGACACATCCATGAATGAGTATGGAGAAGTGTGCATGGCGATTTTACTCCCACAATGAGGGGAGCACAGAAACCACTCTCTCCACATCCCCTGGCCTCCAGATCACATCTAGTCTCCAGTAGTTTCCATTTACTTTCTTTTCCAAAAAATGTGATTGACACATAATAATTGTACATACTTACGGGATACAGCGCAATAGTTCCATATATGTATACAACGTGTAATGATCAAATCAGGGTAATTAGCATATCCGTCGCCTCTCACCTTTATCATTTTTTTGAACTGGGAATGTACAAAATTGTATCTTCTATCTATTTGAAAATATAGAATAAATTATTAATGATAATCACTCTACAATGCTAAAGAACACTAGAACTTATCCTCCAGTTTAGCTATAATTTTACCCTGATCAAGGGACTATAAGAAACCATGATACCTGACAGGTCCCCTGTGGTGCCAGCAAATATAGACAATCCTAAATAGTTTAAAGGGGTATCTGGAGTCAAACTACCTGAGTTGGATTCCCACCTCTACCACTTATTAGGGGTATAAATTGTCCAAATTTCATACCGCCTTCTTGTCTACTTTTCCCCATCTCTAAAACAGAGATTTTTCCCCATCTCTAGTACCTACCTCATACACTGCTGTGGAGACTACAGAGATGAGTAAACTCAATAAATGGTTAGCCCAGGCTCTGCCTCACGATAAGCAGTCAAAAAACAGTTGCTATTCTTTTCAATAGCTCAGGAGGAAGCCCAAATACCAGGTGGACTGTGGAGAAAGTCTTTTGCCCGTTGGCAACAGATGAACTCTTTTCCCAATGTGCGGGAGATATTGAGTTAGTCATAAATGCACCAATGTGTTGATCATGTTGACGTTATCAGGATGTGGCTATCTTTTTAAGTGTTTGCTGTATGCTAGGTTATCTGTCATGAACTGCTGTCAAGGTCACATGTCAGTTGGCTTGGAACTACTGATAAATGTTCTTATGAAGTATCTGCTTCTTCCATATACTGTGTGGAAGCCTGAGCAGCCTAAGGCATGTGAGGCAACCTGACAAATATTTTCTGGAGAGAAACTTCAGGGAGAAGGATTGTTAACACTTACCAAGCTCAAATTACGGTGTGGGCAATGGTGGAGCCATTATGCAGTCGCTCCTACATTTCTGCCACCCAGGTGGTCTCTGAAGGATTTAGCTAGGGGAGCATCTCCTCTTTCTTAAATTTGGCCTCTGCTTCTCACCTGGTGATATCCTTCAGCTAGGTCAGCTAGAAGGGGAATAAGGATTTTCATGTATTCAGGGCTGACCTCAGCAGGGCCCACCAACTTTTACATGACACAGCATTTAGAGATAAGATAGAGTTAGTGAGGAGAAAAAAAAAAAAAAAGATATTTGTTGAGAGTGTGGAAAGAGCCTGCAGGTGCAGAAAGGGGGAAATTCAGTTAATGGGTAGTGGCAACAGGGCAGATCACTAGTTCCCTGGAGCCAGCAGGGTTTTTTGTTGGTTTGTTTTGTCTAAACAGGTTTAAATTGGTTTTGACTGGAATTGAAGTGATGCTTCAACTTTATACATCAAAAATGCCTCTTGCGCATTTCCCATCATTCTGCACTCCTTTTTTGTCCTTACCAAATTAATAAGTCAACATGGGAACTTCATTTGCAGGGAAAAGATCAACATTGCCCAACAGAAACCAGGTTGGGGCAGAGCTCAGTGTCCCGCCATACTCTCCATCCCCTAAAGGTGCTGGGGGGACATCAGTTGGCTTGGGAGGAACTTTGGGGAGTCTGCCTACATCCTTGTCTGATCCCACCTCTCCCTGTCCAGCCAGGACTCTACCCCTCTGCCCCACTTCCAGGTCTCCAGTCTCACTGGCCCCCACTCCCATCCTAGAGCCCTTCACAACAAGACTCTAAGTCTGAAGCTTAACACCCGTTCCCTTCACCTAGGTGACTCCACCTACTCTTCCCCTGAGGCCTTTTCTTGTTCCTTGTCCCCAACTTTAAATGAGCTCCTCCTGTATTTATTTTTCACTGCCCCATGCTTTTCCCCTTCTCAGCACTTAACATAATAGGTTTGTTTGTTTGTTTTCTTTATTTATTGCCAGACTCCTGCACTGAAAGTTCCTGGAGGGCAGGTACCATGTCTGTCTTAGTCACTCTTTTATCTTCAGGTGCATAGGAAGACTTCAATTAATTTTTGTTGAAAGAATGAAAATCTTGGGTTTTGAGACTCTATGTATCAAGATTACACTTTGTTGGTACTAGTCAGAAAGTCTGGATGAAGGATGAGGTTCAAAAATTTTTTTTTAAAAAAATTCTTTTTTCCCATACTCAAAGTCTTAAAGGCCCAGAGAGGAGATAATACATTTTTTCCCCTAAACCTTTCTCTCAGGGGAAGTCTTAGAAGACTTTGGCCCTAACTATTCTGTGAAAGATTAATAAAGGACAAAGATGCACATCACAGACCCACATCAGATATGTTCCTTATGAAGCACAGACTGAACTGGCCAAGAATGCAATAAGCCCAGCCCCAAACCCAAACACCACACACAGTCTATGAGTGGTTTTTTTTATTTTTTATTTTTTATTTTTCAAAGAGGCAGGGTCTTTCTACGTTGCCCAGGCTGGAGTGCAGTGGCTATTCACAGGCTCCATCACAGCACACTACAGCCTTGAACTCCTGGGCTCAAACGATCCTCCTGCCTCAGCCTCCCAAATAACTAGGACTACAGGTATGTGCCACTATGCCTAGCTGATTCTATGAGATTTTAACAGACATGCGGTTTGACAATGTATAATGAGTTTAACTGCACCCACCACCGCCACACCATACTCCTCCCAGTATAAGTCAACTGCCAACCTAGATATAAACACGAGGGAAGGAGAAAAATAGCCAAAAAGAAAGGGGAATCTGGTATGACACAAAGGACAGGAATGCGGAAGCTAGTAGGTAAATTTTAACCTAAGTATTTTCAGATGTTTAAGTACAGTAGTAGTGTTCCTTGGGGTTGGAGACAGGATGGCTATCAATCTAGAACAAGCTTGTGTGGCTGCATGCAGCCCAGGATGGCTTTGAATGCAGCCCAGCACAAATTTCTAAACTTTCTTAAAACGTTATCAAATTTTTTTGCCTTTTTTTTTT
>NW_012103120.1:2534465-2570601 GCF_000951045.1 Mandrillus leucophaeus | reverse complement strand
TTTTTTTAGCTCATCAGCTATCATTAGTGTTAGTGTATTTTATGTGTGGGCCAAGACCATTCTTCTTCTTCTAATGTGGCCCAGGGAAGTCAAAAGATTGCACATCCCTGATCTAGAGACAACACTGAGGGTTTGTTGAGGAGGGGTGGAGGGGTTCCTCTCCTAGGTGCCTTGTGTTTTGCTACTTTGTAGCAAGACAATGATGGAAGTGGCACATCAGAGAACATGCACATGTAGCTGATGTAAGGTAACTGGCTGGAGCCACCAGTTCACCGAGTACCAGGTACATAGCAGGTACTGAGGACATTTCCTGAATTGCAAAATCCAATCAATAATTCTCCAGAGCCTGTAGCTATTTTTCCCTGGATCAGTGTGAAGTCCTATTTAGTGCATGCCAAAAGGAACATCACACCCTAAAAAATGAACTGCCACCTCCATACTCTGCTCCATACTCTGGCTGAAATTCTTACCTTCATAGTTTATCTGAAATTGTTCTTTCAGACTAAGTTCAAGAGCTCCCTAAAATCTCCAATGAGTTTTTTAAAATCCACATACATTAACCCATTAATACCCATTAGCTCTGGTGAGTTGATCAGACTTCCGCAACAGAGTAGGACCCAGAGGGTAGGGTAAGCAGTGTGTGATAGGGAAGTGGGGAAAGATTTCTCATTTCACCCACGCTTCAGCCTGATAAGGGAAGGAGGGCAAATACTGGCCTCCATTTTACAATTGAGACAATTGAGGCTCAGAGAGCTAAGTGACTGGGCTGACACCACAGAGATACAGAGTCCTGGAGCCCAGGACAGTGGTGTTTCCATCATGTTGCCTCCACCTGATACTTGCTTGGTTTGTGCTGAGAATTTCAGAGAAATACTTAGTGATTGTCCATAGCTCAAGAGCACCCAAGAAATGTTAGTTCCCCCTGAAACCCTTGCAGCTCCTGAGCTCTGAATGGCCACCTGCCAACAACAGGTAACAAATTTGCCAACAAATGAATATTGTCCAGGTGAGATCAGACACAGGATATGATAATTGCCATTAATTTTGTATTAAGTGACTGATAAAATTAATTGCATCAATCTGTTAAATATTCATCCAGCACATATTTAGTGATCTCCTACTGTGTGCCAGGCACTGTTCTGGGCCCTAGCGATATAATAGTAAATAAAAGAGTTTTAAAAAAAATCTTTGATCTCCTTAAGTTTGTATTCCAGTGAGAGCAGACATCAAGTAAACAAAACAAATGAGTTACATTTACAAATGGCGGATGGAGATAAGTGCGAGGGATACAAATGAAGCAGGAGAGAGGAACGCAGAGTACAGGGAGGGGAGGATGATGGATGTGATTTTATACTGCGTGATCAGTGATGGGCCATTAATATGGTAATCTTTGAACCAAGTCTGGTGGGAAGTAAAGGAGTAAGCCACGAGGAGACGGGGGAAGGGTGTTCCAGGCAGAGGAAACAGGAGATACAAAGACTGCACTCCAAAAAAATTAATGACATATGTTTAAGAGAATCCTGAGTAAGAAATGTTCAGTTTGGTGGTTCCTATGGATGTAGTTTTTGATGAAGAGGGAAAAAAATACTTAGTTAACAGATAAGACTACAATTTAAACATTTGGCCTATAATTACCAGAGAAGAAATCAATATTTGAGTCTTGGACTATGATTTAAATAGGAAATTATATTTTTATATCACATTTTTATTAGGAGAAGATTTCACTTATTAATTAATAATTTACTGACTGAGAAGGTGTTGCGTAATGTATTGATCAAACCAATTCTTTCATATTTTAGAGGTGTTTGCATTCATCCTGTAGTATTAAACAGGGCAAAGGTATTGTGAACATACACAGATCACGATTATATCTCAGTGTGTAATGGACACGATTTGATTCAGGGTCAGACTAAGACAGATGAGTAGCACAGCCCAGGAGACTGGAATTTGATTGCTCAGGCCCTGCATAAGTACCTGTAATCGGAGAGCAGATCTTGGCAGCTTGAGGACTCAGCTATGCTGTTTGGGAGTCTCTAGGGTGACAATTGTGTGGCTTTAAATATACATCTTGAATGGCTGTGCACTGAAATGTCCTATGTGGGGAACTAGCTCCTAAACTGTGTATCTGGAGTTGCCATCCAGTTTGAGGTGCCCTACTGATCACATGAACTGGATTATGGCTCAACCTACCCTTCACTTTATGCTACATAAACTAGCCTCCCTAGGTAGGGTGGAATTTATTGGATACAATAGATATCAAATCACCATGACATGTCTAAGGGACTAAGTGACATAGTGGTATCTGGGTCATATTATCTGAATCACAAATAAGGAAATGTGATTTGACAAATGATTTTGAGGGACCCTATGTATTTTATTACAATGTTTATTCACTTACCATTTTGAGGAAACACTTGAATTTCTAGGACATTGTGGTGACTTTTTGAAAACAAAGAGACAATATTTTAAATCAGCAAGACAGTTCTGGAAAATCTAAGATGTATACTTGTCCTACAGGACAGGCCTAGAGCCACTTGTCCTACTACCTTTATGGCAATGGTAGGGCTAGAGGAAATACACAAAGCTCTGGGGTAAACTGGATTAACCCAAGTTATGGTCATTGTCAACATATAGGCTTTGGAGTCACAGGAACTTGGATCCCAGTCTTGGTTCTGCCCATCTCTACTAGTCATGTTGGGTAATTTTCTTTACTTTTAAAGGCTCAGTTTATTCAAGGAAGTTAATGTGAGGATATAATGTGACAAGAGTTGTAGTACTTAGTACAGTGCATGGTAAAAGCAAGAGCTCAGTTAATGATAGCTATGATAATGATTTTTTTCCTTCTGTAGATATTACACCCCCAAGTAATTCTATGAGTTTTGACAGTCATATACAGCAGTGTAGTTACCACTACAATCAAGATACAGAATGGTTCTATCACCTGGAACAATTCCACTTTGTAGTTGCAAACTTTCTCCTTCACCCCTAGCTTCTGGCAACCACTGATCTGTTTTCTGTCCCTAGAGCTTTTGCCTTTTCCAAGAATCTGTAGATATAGGGAGAAGGGAATATGAAATTTAAAACTGGCTGATTTAGAGGACAAGGATGCAGAGGATTTCTTCTTTTGGACCATTAAAATCTTTTATATTTTCCACTTATTCCTCCTATTTTACAGCTGAAGATATTTGGAATGCCATTACTGAAATTGCTAGTTGTATTAATTTTCTTTCTGAAGTGTGAATTACCACAAACTAGTGGTTTAAAACAACACAGTTATATTATCTTACAGCTTTGTATGTCAGAATTTTGACATAGTTCTCACTAGGCTAAAATCAAGGTGCTGACATGGCTATGTGCCTCTCTGAAGGCTCTAGGGAACAATCTGTTTCCTTCCCCTTTTCAACTTCTAGAAGCTGCCCACATTTCTTGATTTGTGGTCTTTTCCTTCATCTTCAAGGCCAACCAAGGCAGATCAGGTCGTTCTCACATTGCCTCTCTCTGGCCTACTTTTTTCTGTTTTCTACTTTAAAGAACTCATGTAATTAAATTGGGCTAGCCTAGGTAATCCAAGATAATCTCCTCATCTCAAGGTCCTTAACCCTAATCACGTCGGAAAGTCCATTTGCAATGTATGGTTACATGTATACAGATACATTATCTATACCTATGTATTAATCCAAAAATGAGAATGATACCCAAGTAACCATAAATAACTGACATTTTTTTAACTCAACAACTCTTATTAGAGAAATTTCAAATAAAAGTGATTTTATTATGTTTCCCATTTAAATAACCCAATCATTGAAATACTTAAATAGCCACTTTAAATTATGCTTGAAAGACAAACTAACGGACCACTCAAATCAAACTACACCAAGCTCAAAAATTCATTGTCTTGGAGTTCAAGATCAGCCTGGGCAACATGGCGAGACCCCATCTCTACAAAAAAATACAAAATTTAGCCGGGGGTGGTGGTGTGCTCCTGTAGTCCCAGCTACTTGTGGGGCAGGGGTGGGAAGATGGCTCGAACCTGGGAGGTCGAGGCTGCGGTGAGCTGAGATTGTGCCACTGTACTCCAGTCTGGGCAACCAGAGTGAGACCCTGTTTCAAACACACACACGAAACTGCTCATTCATGTGTACAACTTCTGCACACATCTCTCACTGTACACATACTTGTGCTTTTTTTCAAAACTGTGAAAAGAAGAGTGGGCTGTTCCCTTGGTGTTGCACTTGAGGAGTCTTGTTCAACTGCAGTTGGAGAGCATAATCCTCCAGTTGATAGAACTGGAGAAGGCTCAGTTGGAGTTGTCAAGGAGGTATAAACAACACTTTTTAGTTTAATTTAATTTTATTATTTTTTGAGATAGGGTCTTGCTCTGTCACCCACGCTGGAGAGCAGTGGTGTGATCTCAGCTCACTACAGCCTTGACTTCCTGGGCTCAAGCCATCCTTCCATCTGAGCCTCCCGAGTAGTTGAGACTATAGGCACACACCACCATGCCCAGTTAATTTTTTAATTTTCTGTAGAGGCTGGGGTTTTGCCATGTTGCCCAGGCTGGTCTTGAACTTCTGGACTCAAGGAATCTACTTGCTTCAGCCTCCCAAAGTGCTGGGATCACAGGTGTGAGCCATCGCACCTGGTCTACTTTTATTTTTGAATATTAGACTGCTTTTCTCTCTTCAGCTACTTTATCAAAACTTCAAAGGAGTTCCCACTTCTTTTGATAGTCACAGCAATCTGATTCATGGAGAAAACAAGATTAAGGAAGGTGAAGTGGTGGTTATGGGAAGGGGCACATGTGAATAAACTTATTGAGTAATCCCACCTCTTAGGACAAAATCATCCAAAACATATTCTTTTCCTTGTGTACCATTCTTTACTATGCTAATAAATAGATAAATAAATAAATTAACAAATGTGTTGTCAACTACTTTCTCTACTCTGCATCTTGAATAGTTTTTCCAAGACAGATGCGTTTGAACTCATATCTTTCCCGATACTCCATGTGTCACAGAACCTGTATTTGTATCATGGCTGGCCAGAGGGGATTTGTAGTCTACAGCTGAAGAACGGAGTAAAGATTACAGGTAAATTAAATGAGGTCAAGTAAAGCCCCTATGTTAGAAAAAGGTATACCATAATAAATATAAGTTGTTTTGCAGCTGGTTGTGGTGGCTCACGCCTGTAATCCTAGCACTCTGGGAGGCCAAGATGGGCAGATTGCCTGAGCTCAGATTGCCTGAGCTCAGCCTGGGCAACACGGCGAAACCCCGTCTCTACTAAAAATACAAAAAAATTAGCTGGGCGTGGCAGCATGTGCCTGTAGTCCCAGCTACTTGGGAGGCTGAGATAGGAGAATTGCTTGAACCTGGGAGGCAGAGGTTGCAGTGAGCTGAGTTCGTGCCACTGCACTCCAGCCTGGGTGACAGAGCAAGACTCCATCTCCAAATATATATATATGTGTGTGTGTGTGTGTGGGTGTATACATATATATGTGTGTGTATATATGTATATGTTATTTTGCACTCCTGTTGCCCACCATTTATCACCCATGGCAGATCAGATCTGTCTTTGGCCTTACATAGGGTGCTTGGGGATTGTAGTCATTGGATTAATAGCTGCTGGCAGTAGATAAATGCAACTTTCTTCCATTAACATCTGAAGGGCTAGACCTGGGCTCACTTGAGACAAACATTTCCCAGTAACATAGAGGCTTTTGGATCACCCCAGGTCTTCCACAACCAGAGCCCAGATCTTGGGTGCATCTGTGGACAGTGGAGCCCTGTGCTTGGAAATGTAATGCTCTGGGGGATGTGACGTGTCAGCGTCGAATACATCATTGCTGTGAGAGCAGAAGCTGGAATGGAGACCAGTGCAGATGGCTCCCGGTTTTTCCTACTGTATTTTTCCTTCCTGGGCCTATCACATCCAGAAGTGAGCCTTACTCTAGCTGATGACTGTAATAAAATGTAACTATGCAGGAAAACTTGCCATTTCATCATTCCACTCTGGAATCTTTCCATGAGGCCCCATGGACTGGGATGTTTGACTTTTTCACCTTTCAAATCACTTCTCCCTCTCTAAAATCCCAACCTCTCCAGTATGGGTAGGGCAGTATGGTGGGTGTGGACCAAATGAACTTTAACATGGGTGAGGTCCGAGTCTGGAAGCTTAGTATTACTCACTTAAATGATGTTAAACTGGAATTAGGGCTGAGAAAATTGAAAGGTGAGGATGAGGAGGAGAGAGTATAATGATGCATATTTATACTCAAGAAAACAGAGGCATAGTCCTGAGTTTTTGCACTGGACGTCAATAAGGTCAGTTTATAGAGAACATGCACTGATGCTCTAAGTGTCAGTCATTCAATAACTATTTATTGGGCAGTGACTTAGGTTCAGACTGTTCTAGGTACTAGGGAATAAAACAGATGGAACTTTTTAGTTTACATTCCAGTGAGGGGCGCCGATAAAGCATAAATAAGTTATGAACAGAGTAAAGTGATTCAGACTGGAGAAAGAGAAACTCAAACTGACATCTGCCTGTTAAGAAGGAGCCAATTATGTTAAGTGCTGGTAAAGAGTATTCCAGGAAGAGAGAAGAGCAAGCAAAGGCCCTGGAATAAGAGAAAGCCAGGTGGTCTTCAGCAAACTGGAAACCTTTACACCTGAGACTCTGTTTTATTTTGTTTTTAAATTGTGGTAAAATACACATAAGATTTACCATTTTAGGCTGGGTGCGGTGGCTTATGCCTGTAATCCTAGCGCTTCGGGAGGCTGAGTCGGGCAGATCAGCTCAGGTCGGGAGTTGGAGACCAGCCTGGCCAACATGGTGAAACCCCATCTCTACTAAAAATACAAAAAAAAAAAAAAAATTAG
Organism: Mandrillus leucophaeus; assembly: GCF_000951045.1. Lineage (NCBI taxonomy): Eukaryota > Metazoa > Chordata > Mammalia > Primates > Cercopithecidae > Mandrillus > Mandrillus leucophaeus. The sequence goes on along the minus strand of NW_012103120.1, from coordinate 2,563,720 downwards.
CCAGGCATGGTGGTGGGCGCCTGTAATCTCAGCTACTTGGGAGGCTGAGGCACAAGAATTGCTTGAACCTGGGAGGCAGAGGTTGCAGTGAGCCAAGATCATGTCACTGCACTTCAGCCTGGGTGACAGAGCAAGACTGTTTCAAACAAAACAAAACAACTACAACAAAAAGATTTACCACTTTAATCATTTTTAAGTATATATTAATTATACATTTTCAGTGGCATTAAATACATTCACATCATTGTGAACCACTATCTGTCTCCAGAACTTTTCTGTCATCCTAAACGAAAACCATCCGTTAAATGGTAACTCTCCAGTCTTCCCTCTCCCCAGCTCCTGGCAAACACTATTCTACTTTCTGGCTCTGTGAATTTGGCTACTCAAGGTAGGTGGAATCATACAAATTTGTCCTTTTGTGTCTTGTTTATTTTATTTAGCATAATGTTTTCAAGGTTCAACTATGTAGCATGCGTCAGAACTGGATTCCTTTTTAAGGCGGAATAATGTTTCATTGTATGTTTATTCCACATTTAACTTATCCATTAATGGACATCTGGGTTGTTCCTACTTTTTGGTTTTGTGAATAATGCTGCCATGAACATTAGTGTTGAGACTCAGGTTTACATTGTTAGAATCAGAAGTCTCATTTAACTCTTGCAACGGATGTATATGGAATTGAAACACAGGTGAATCATATTTTTAAAAAACCAAGTGGGGCCTGGAATGGTGGCTCACGCCTATAATCCCAGCACTTTGGGAGGTCGAGGCAGAGGGATTGCTTGAGGTCAGGACCAGTCTGGACAACATATTGAGACCCTGTCTCTACCAAAGTAAATAAATAAGTGACTTGAGTGTATGTTCCCCATCACTAAAAACATTACATAGTTCTTTGACTTATTTTGTTAGTTGACTTAGTATCTCTGTGCATTTCTATATATTGACTGGGTATAATTATAAAGAATATTCATTAAGTCTAGGGATTGCATTTTGAAATCATTTTCAAGAAATTATTTTCTTTCTTGAAGTGTTCAATGTAAAGCATATAATTTCAAAATAAACATTTAAAAAATTGCCTAATGTGGAGAAGTGCCAGGAATGTCTTGGTCTCTAAACTGACCCAGAGCACATCACTCAAGCTCAGCCAGAATACTCAAGCGTAAGAGGGTGAAAATATGGCTCTTACTGTAAGGGGACAAAAAAACCCAATGAGTTCTATTCATGTGACGGTGCTTGTATCTACAAAACTGTGACTGAGATGAGTAAATATGCTGTTGACCATGTTTTCCCCAAAGTCGTTGTACTGTGTTTTGACAGTGGGGCTGAAATTTTCATAAACCCCACTTTACCCCACACCCAGGATGAGGAGCAGAGATGCCCATTTCAGCATTCACATATGGGTGGTTTTCCAAGGCACTCCTCAAGAAGTACATTTAAGTCCAATCTGATATTTATATAATGAATAATGTGGTTTACATAAGGAACCAAGTGATTTACTCCCTGGCTCCCCCAAAATGCTTTTTCTTTTCTTTTCTTTTTTTTCTTTCTTTCTTTCTTTTTTTTCTTTTGAGACAGAGTCTCGCTCTTTTACCCAGGTTGGAGTGCAGTGGCAGCTCTCGGCTCACTGCAACCTCCCGCTTCCGGACTCATGCAATCCTTCCATCTCACCTTCCTGAGTAGCTGGGATTACAGATGCATGCCATTATGCCCGGCTAACTTTTGTATTTTTTGTAGAGATGGGGTTTCGCCATCTTGCCCAGGTTGGTCTTGGACTCCTGAGCTCAAGTGATTCACCCACCTCGGCCTCCCAAAGTGCTAGGATTACAGGCATGAGCCACCGTGCCTGGCCTAAAAAGTACTTTTTGAAATCTCAGCTAGATTCATTGGCTAACAGGTGATTCTTTCAGAGCTGAAGCTATTAATGCAGGGAAGATTCTACTATTTTTAAATCCTAGTTTAAATTTTTTAAAAATCCTTTAAAATTCATAAGTTCCAAATCTGCATAGAAACATGTACAGATATAGCTATCCAAAGCATTTTCACTGTAAACTTTTGTGAGACCTCACAAAGAAATTATAGAGTTTTCTAGACTCAAAATCATGAAACATCTGGCATCTTTTGCTGTCAAGGACTGTGCAAGAATCACCCTCACTTATTGGGCTGCTGTTATCTGTTCCAACCAAGGAATTCCAGACATTAACAAACTCAGCAAAGGACCTGGGAAGCAGAGGCAGCTGGGGTGGGGCTCACTGAAAAGATGTCATAGGGTTTGGGGGTGTTCCTAACCTTGTGCTCATCAACCATGTACCCCTGAACAGCACGTCTTCCTGAACTAGGGGGCTGGGGATGATTTACAGAGATTGCTGCAACGGTTCATTCTGTGGGCAGGAGTGATTGGGCAGGTAGGGGAGAGATGGTGAATTGGAAGGACATGTTGAACTGAGTCTGAATGAGTTTCTTTCTTTTACCCCTATAAAGATGGAAATGGATTTCCTCTTTGCCTTTTGACACAAGTGCTGCAGACAGCAATGTCTGTGATTGCACCAACTCCCGGTGCCTCACCCAGAGCATCGCCTCCCCAGATGTTATTCATCCTCGTGTTTTCTCCTGGCCTGAAAGCCAGACAGCTTTGACTCTCCAGGTGATGGGAAACTAGTTTTCTACTAAATTCCCATGCTAGCCTACAAATTCCATCAGAACAACAGCCCCCAACTAACTGGATTGTTGTCACGCCTCCACTTTACGCTGTGACACCTGCAGACATCTCTATATTGTACTTTTTCCCGACGAATTAGGATCACAAGAGGATATCTGCTTTTCACAATTTGTCTCTGTGTCTTAGTGCAGTGTTTATGCTATTGTGAAAATATAGCTGTAGCTGAGCGTTTAACTGTGTTGGCTCTAAACAAATACAGTTCTTGCAATCCTGGCCAGTTTCTACCTGTGTCTACATATCCCTCAAATATAAGAACAATGCACAGTGCAAAATCAGCCTGTGTGATAGACGCAATCTGGGGAAGGTGAAACTAACTTATGACACAAAAAGGCAGAATGGAAAGCCATGGTTGGCAAGATGATGACAAAAGCTAAATAAATGACCTTGACCTAGAACTACAGAGAATATGTTCTCTGGGAAGACCTGTGAGTGCACATCTCAAATTTCAAAACTCCGATCTTCCTTGCCAATCCCTACCCCACCTCTACTCCCCTCCAAAGCCCTAAATGTAAATCCTTATTATATCTTCATTCGCAAAATAAAGACCAAACTCCTCGTCAGGCACAGAATATACAGGCTTTTCTTTGGTCTAGACTCTCTACCTTTCCAGCTTCCTCTTCGGTTATCTCGCTCCCATACTCCGTGCTCCCATCAAAGTGAGTTATTGTCCTCATCCTGCAAATGCACTATGCTGTGTCTTACCCCCAACACCCTCAGGTCATGTTCCCTCTCCACTAGGCTCTTTCCTCCCTGCTTCACCTGGTGGAGAGTGGTTGGCACGTGTTGACTCATGGCCTCTGAATCCTCTTCAAATGTGTGAGGACATTCCTCACTTGTGAGTCTTGTTGGGAGACAGTGCTTGTCTTCCTTTACAGAAGTTGAGAAGACCCAGCACTCAATCTGCCAGCTACCTCGGCAGCTAAGATGTGGGGAGGTAGCCTTGGCTTAGTCCATCAGCTGTACCTATTAGCAATATTGAATCTGGAAGTAATGATACAAACAAGAAGGGCAAGGAAGACTCCCTTTGTACATGGTGGTTGGCAGGAGTGAGGGGGCAGCAGCATGTGATTTCCAGCGGCCAGTCTGTGATGCCACACCACCAATGACATCCTGACCTCACTGGCGCCACCTTCCCAAATCTTGTTCTCCAACTTTCCTAGAAATTGTGTGATGATCTGGTAGCCTCTCTATACATTCTCGGCTTAAAATGTCCAGTCTTTCTGTCACTTGCAATGAAGACTCTGACTGGCTGGGCACAGTGGCTCATGCCTGTAATCCCAGCACCTTTGGAAGGCCAAGGTGGGAGGATCACTTGAGGCCAGGAATTCAAGATCAGCCTGGGTAACACAACAGATCCTATCTCTACCAGAAAACAGCTGGGCATGATGGTGCATGCCTGTAGTCACAGCTACTAGGGAGGCTGAGGCAGGAGGATCACTTGAGCCCAGGAGTTTGAGGCTGTGGAACAAGACCTTGTTTCTTATTTAAAAAACAAAAAAAAAAAAGGCTCTGTTATACCTGGCCAGTTTCTATTTGTCTTTTGAGACTCCTCTCAGTGACTATTTTCTTGGAAAGCAGTGCTCATCCCTGCCCTGCTCCCTAGCCAGTGTTTCTCCTGTAGACTCCAATAAAAGTCTGGTCCACTCTGGCTCAGCATTTATGCTGACATTAATAGCATTAGTCACATTATTAATGCTGACATTAATCACAGCACTTATTAACACTGTGTCAGGACCTGTTACTAACTCACCTGTCCCTCTTCTGGGCTGTAAGTTCTTGAGGATACAGACTAGGTTTTGCCCTTCTCTATCCCTAGAACCCAGAATGGTATGTTAACATAGCATGCAGTAGTAGTATTACAGCAACAGTACTAATACCAGTAATAACAATAACTTTTATTGAGCACCTATTATGTGCCAGAGGCTACTTTATCTTATTTGTCAGGTGCAAAAAAGTGCTTATTTGATAAATAAATGAATGTATACTGAAAGTTGCTCACAGAATATTTTTGAATACTTTTGTATTCACAGAATATTTTTGTATTTTGAATATAGGCAACCCTCAGGAAAAATTGGTACATCCCACTTCACCAATTCATTCCCTTTTCATTCTCTCTCTCTTTTCTCCTTCTGGATATGTCTCATGTGTTCCACTCTTGCCCTCAACTACATGTTATTTAATACCTAGAAAGATGAATAGCAGTGGCTACAATGTTAATTGCTAGTGACTATGCTTGCTTTCAGAAGAAGCTTCTCACAGTGTGAAAAGTTTTCAGAAGGAATGAGGTCTGTATTGTGGAACGCCTTACAGTAGGCCATACTTGTTTTTATGGCCTGGGTGCAGGACGTGGGGATAGAGGGAGGATGCCTATGTACAAGTGTGCGCCAAGGAGAGGGAGAAGCTGCTCTCACCCTGCTCCTGACTTCTCGTCTGCTCTCTTCTCAGCAAAGTCCTCTTCTGGGGTCTTCCTAGGCCTCACAAAGCTGCCCCCCAGGCCTTGCCCAACCACCTTCCTTGGAGGAGGCTCACGGTGAGAAAAGCTCATGGAGAGAAGAGGCTAGGAGTCCATGGCCACTCCTGTTTACTTTCCCATTCCCATCCTGCATGTTCCTGCCTCCTGCCTGAGTGAACACAGATTGACATGCCCTCTGTGAATGGCTGCAGACACTTGTTCCAGTTCAACTCTGTCCAGCACCTGTCATATGTATTATCTGAAAGAAAAACCTGAGATGAGCAGAAGATCCTCAGAGCAGACAAAAATTTTTCTTAAAAACAACAAGACAAGTGAAAAACAGGACAAAGGTGGGGACAGGACAATAGCAGGCTGCACCCAGAGAGCGCACCCAGGTCATCGGCTGTTCTTCATTTCTGACTTCCTGCTGGCTGTTCTGTGAGGTTGAGGTTATGTGGTTAGAGAAGGCCGGTTACTTGTTTCAAAACAAACAAGGCCCTCAAATCCTTTGAACAGCTAAAGGAATAGAGCACTCCTTGAATATGTATTCTTTCATATCCTCTGAACAGATCTTTATTTACAAGGAAGGCTGGTCTTGGCTGGAAAAATGGTAGTCAGATGTAGATCAAAATGATAATCTCAGAACACAGCACCAAGTGTCTTTTGCATGGGCCGTGGGCCTTAATGTCTTGATAGAACAGAGGATGCCAAGGAGAAAAAAAAACTGAAGGCCACAAGAAAATGTGAATTTTTAAATAGTTGACTCTGGTTGGAGGTTTGCCATATTCCTGACTCAACTTTATAATGTTTCCCATTTCTAAGCCAAATGGCTCAGAAGTGTGGCTGGGGTGTGACCTTAACCAGGTACAACCATGGCAGTGAGTCTGTATTCTTTTTACTTTGGAATCCAACCAACACATTAAAGCTCTTTGAATGTGGGTGTCATGTGAGTCAGTGCATGTGTGCTCATTGCCTGCTGTCCTCATAACACAAAGTGGAGTGGGGGCTGTGGGGCATACTGGCTTATTTCCATCAGTGCATACAGCAAAACTAAATGAATCCCCTGAGTTTAGGCTTTTTGACCTCGAGTATCAAGACTAGCTTACCTGCATTATGCAAATTAGTCACCAACCCACTTTGTATTATAGAGAGTTTTAAACTTTTGTGTATTTCTCCAGATTTACATTAATGAGATTTTTAAAGTCAGCTTTTAAAATAAATACTAAAATGTAACTGCTTTTGGGATTCTTTCTCTTTCTCTTTTTCCACCATACCACGAAAGTAGTAAGTTCCAACACTTCCTAGCATTTGCAGTGACACAGTCTGGTTCAAGTCACCGTCAGCTCCCCCTTCAACACTGAGGAAGCCTCCAGGCCCATCTCCCTGCTTCCAGTCTTATCCCACCCTCCTCCCCGTCAAGCACAGTCCGTCCAACATGCAGTAGGCAGAGGTATCTTTACCAAGTATAACTCAGGTTACATAACTCTCTGGTTTAAAACTCTCCAAGGCTTCCTCTTACAACCAGAACAAAACTTACCCTCCAGCCTTGGCCTACCAAACCCCCTGATCAGGCTCCTTCCTGGCTCTCCCAAGTGACCCACGACTCGCTTCCTGGTCCTCAGCACTGCAGTCCTTTCGGCTTTCTGTCTCTTGAACGAATGCACCAAGCTCAGCCCTGCTCTGGGCCTTTGCACTTGTTTCTTCCTTCTGCTGTGTGCCTCTTGCCTAGATCTTTGTACTGCTGTCCCCCTCTCATTATCTGGGTCTCAATTCACATCCCCTCGTTAGGGAGTTCTCAACAAACCACTCTAGATAAATCAGCACTCTCTGCCCACTTTTTTTTTTTTTTTTTTTGAGATGGAGTCTTGCTTGTCACCCAGGCTGGAGTGCAGTGGCGCAATCTCAGCTCACTGCAATCTCCGCCTCCCAGGGTTCAAGCGATTCTCCTGCCCCAGCCTCCCGAGTAGCTGGGACTACAGGCGCACACCACCATGTCCAGCTAATTTTTTGTGTTTTTAGTAGAGACAGGGTTTCACCGTGTTAGCCAGGATGCTCTCGATCTCCTGACCTCGTAATCTGCCCACCTCAGCCTTCCAAAGTGCTGGGATTACAGGCATGACCCACTGTGCCCGGCCTCTCTGCCCATTTCTACCACTCTCTTGTTATCCTATTAAAGCCGCTTCTGGCACTTAGTAGGACTTGAAATTAAATTATTTTAAAAGCCCTGTTTATGTGTTTTTTGCTTGTTTTCCCCCAACCTACAACCCAGTCCAATATGAGAACATGAGCTCATTGAAGACAGGAACTCAGATCCTTGCAGTCCCTGCTGTTCCCACTCCTGTCCCCCCATACCTGGAGCAGTACCTAGTCTAATACATATTTATTGACTAATAACTTAACAAATTTAACATTCAGTAACATTCTAAAATTTAATATTCAGTAAACTTTACCCGACAAATGAACTAATGATCAGGGAACCACATGCATGACTCTCAACTACATAGTGCAAAATTCTACCTACATGGCATTCTGGAAAAGACAAAACCATAGGGATAAAAAACAGATCAGCGGTTACCAGAAATTGGGGTTTGGGATGTTAGGGGCTGACTATAAAGGGACACATGGGAACTTTTTTGGATGATGGAACCCTTCTATATTTTGTTTTTGATGGCGGTTTCACGTTAAAAATCGTAGAATTGGTTGGCTAAATAGGATAAATTGTGTGTGTACAAGTTGCACCTCAACAAACTGGATCTTATTTAATTGCATGACAGATTTTTCACTTACCCTGGAATAAGCATCAAATGATTTGTAGAAAGGCTCTCATATTGGCCCTTTGTGAACCATCTCCATGTACACATATTCGGAGTGCAGAAACCCTGGGAGCAGCATGGTGGAGTAGAAAAGTATGAACTGGGTATTAGATGGGGTGGGGTTTGAGTTTTGGCTTTGCTGCTTGTGTACTTCAGTTAGGATTTCTTGTTGCAAGCAGCCCAAAACAGCTCTGGGCAGCCTCACCATGCCTTGAGTATAATAAAAGCCATAAAGAGGAGTAGCACAGCTCCTCGATGCTTGTTGGCAGCAGGTACCTGGAATTCTGCTCCCACCAAGACTGTATGCATGGGAGGGATGGGATTCCCCGAAAGAAAACCAAGGTGCTCTTAGGATGCTAGGCAACCCAAACCAACAAACATTCAATGTATTGTGTGACCTTACATAACCTCTCTGAACCTCAATTTCCTCATATTTAATACCTACCTCTCAGAGTTGTAAGAATTTAACAAGATAACTATGTAGAAGGCCTAGAATGTAAATGTTGCTTTATAAATGTTATTTCTCTTTTATTCTTCCTTTCGGTCTACATGTCTGAAATGTCCACCTCTAAGCACTCCTAAATTCAGTTAAAAGCTTAGTAATTTACCTACCTCTCCAAGCTAGAAGTCAGGAGTGAGTGTCAGTCACTTTTCTCATTGTTTTCACCTCCGAAATATAGCATATCCATCTCTCCTGGACTATTACATGAGTTTTACAACTGATCCACCTGCCTCTCCTCTCTAACTCTGACGCTCTCCCTGAGGCAGCATAATATAATGACAAAGTGCATGGACCCTGGAGCCAAACCACCTGCATCTAAATCTTGGCTTTGCTCCTTAACTACCATACAACCTCAATCAAGTTGCACAATCTCAGTGTGCCTGTTTCCTCATGTGTAAATTGGGGATAATCATTCCTACCTCAAAGAGTTGTTCAGAGATCAAATGATTTACTGTATGTAGGCACTTAGAACAGTCTTGGGTCATGGCGAGCACTATCCATGCATTTGTTCAGTAAATCCACCTTTTCACTGCTTCCAGAATTACCTTGCTAAAATGTAAATGCGAACCTTCTGCAAAGAGAAGCCATGTTCTCCTGTCTAACCCCTTTTACTTTTTCCAGCAGCCTTCTCCAACTGCCTGCCCCAAGTTGGCACTGGGTCCTTATCTGTGCACTTTGTGCTAAACCCTTTTATTGCACCCGGCTCATTGTGTTGTGACTATTTCTATCAGTTTTCTTCACTATCTGTGAATTCTTGGAAACATAGATATGTATCTGATTTATCTATGTATGGCCAGTACCTATCTTTCCAAAGCAGGTGTTTAGTAAATGATTGCTGATTGAATAAAATGAGCGAAATAGTTGATACTGTCCACTGAGCAAAATACAAGCTATTGATTTCAAATATAGTTTTACTTAAAATTGGAGGACTGGTATTTCTGTGACTACTCCTTTTATACTAACTCACTGTAAAAATCCAAAGTCATAATACTAAAGGTTACCATTGCAGTGACATAAAAATAGAATCTAAAGTACTAGCACAGGTGTGGCACTATCTGGCTAGCTCCATGCAGAGGGATGGAGCATATGGAATTGAGCCAAGAGGATGATTCTCGTGGACCTTGAAATTTGATTATGATTTCAATCAGATTTTATTTGGCACTGAAGAGCAGAGAGTTCCAGGTTGTGTTCCTTAGCAGGCCCTGAAATGTAGAAATTCTGTTATTAATTGAAAATAGACTCATCTGGTTTAAATTCCAGGCATGCCAGTGGGTTAAGTTTTTACCTTGTTGTGAAATATAGAGACCTGAACTCTTGCCTAGATCTGGAGTCTTCTCTCATCATACAGAGGGCACAACAGGAAGCCAGAGGCAGTGCTGGTGTATTATAAAGAGGATCTCTGGAATTGGCTCAAACGTCTGAGCAAGTTCTCAGCTGGAGGCCCAGAGTTCAGCATCACTGAGCGTGGGAGAGATGGTGCTGGCCAAGACCACTGAGGGCCATGAAAGTACTTTGATAAGGAGGGAGGGGGGATAATGTTGCTTCAGGGAGTAACTGCGTCCCATAGACCAAAAACAAGTTGGTTGCCTAATGCAGCTCCAGTTTGAATTTATTAATATTGCATCGCCTGCAGAGTCTGAAAAAATATCAATCTCCAGGTGCCAGCTCAGACAATTTGACTCAAAAAATCTCTGTGGGTTGGGCCCATGCATCAATATATTTCTTTAGAAGCCTCTCTAGGTGATTTTAATGTGCATACAGGACTGAGAACCCTTGGTGAGGAGGGAAGAAAGAGGATCCTTTCCTATTTGTTGTGGCAGGAGTGTATCTATCCAGTTCATCAAAAAGCTCCATCAGGTTACTTAGACTAACATGAGAGAGGAGAACCCTGGAACCCCCTACTTCCATTTTATATCATTAGGATTGAAATTCAATCTGTCTAGAGTTCACTCTTGCTACTCTGATACTAGCAGGGCTGTGGTAAAACTCACCAGAAGTAGCAATTGTCTGGGATCAATATCAGGATCATGCACCTCAGCTCACAGAAAGTTCCTGCCAACAAAATCAAAAGTCGATAACAGATCAATACATACCAGAGAGGAAAAAAGTCTTAAATTACTCATAGTTTATCTAATAAAACAGAGGATAGCATAAATTAAAAATAGAATAACCTTTATTCAAGATGTTCAATGGATGCAAGAAAACCTGCAATGTAATAATAGTGTTTTAAAGGGATAGCCAACACTCCAATAACATGTTTACAATAATTGCCATACACTCCAATAGTCTATATAATATACATAACATATGTATGTAATCTGAAGTTAAGGTAGAAAGTTGTCATTTCGGAAATGATTTGGTGAACAGAAGAGCAGTTGGGTTTAGAGGGAAGAACACCATCTGATGTTCATAGACCTCTCATAAGCCCTGAATCCACAGTTTACAGTTTACCTTGAAGGTGTTTCTTCCTTTATGAAATGTGGTTACTCGGCCAGGTGTGGTGGCTCACACTTGTAATCCCAGCACTTTGGGAGGACGAGGTGGGTGGATCACCTGAGGTCAGTAGTTCAAGACCAGCCTGGCCAACATGGTGAAACCCCGTGTCTACTAAAAAAAACAAAAAATTAGCCAGGAGTGCTGGTAGGTGCCTCTAATCCCAGCTACTCAGGAGGCTGAGGCAGGAGAATTGCTTGAACCTGGGAGGCGGAGGTTGCAGTGAGCCGAGATTGTGCCATTGCCTGGGCAACAAGAGCAAAACTCCATCTCAAAATAAATAAAATAAAATAAAATGTGGTTACCACTACTACTAACATATTCATCACTAGGTTGTAATGAGATAATATATGTGGAGGTGCTTTGGAAATGAAAAAGCACTATGCTAATGTTAATTATTTTAATTCATCATGAGGGAATAACACCTGTGTTAATTACTCTAGCTTCCTAAGAACTGAAGTCTATAATCCATAAGGGGATACTTAAAGGGGCATTTATTAGCTTAATAAATTAACTAGTTTTTTTTTAATAAGTAACACATGGCTGATGGCAAAGAAAGTTAAATAACATGAGAGAATATTTATTAAAATGTAGATTTCCCTTACAGTCTCCATCTTCTTCCCTGAGAAGCAATCATTAATAGGTCATGAGTACACTGAAATTTTCTATACATATATATAAACACAACTTTTACATTATAGGAATAGGAACACAATCTACTACACTTCTTCACTTTGTTGTTTTCATTTAGTAGCATGGTTTGGTGGCCATCAGATTAGCAGAGTGCTTATAACATAGCACCAAATAGTGCCTAGGACGGACAAGACCAATGCAAGTGTCTTCCCAGCAATAAGTGGTGGTGGTGCCCTCCACTTTCTGCCCTTCCCGCCATCTTTCTAGTTCAGTCTCCATTACCATCTGTCTAGATTCTTGCCATGGTCTCATAATTGGTCTCCTATATTTTATTTTAATTCAGCAATATCTATGGAATATTCACTGTGTGCCAGGGATGGTGCTAGGCTCTGGGCTTGGAAGTGTTGATCACAAGATAGATTTGTCACCCACACAGAGTTTGCAGTCTCCTGGGGTGAGGTGGGGGTGGGGTGCAGAGAAGTAAGCAGGTATTCCTTCATTCATCCGTTCAACACATATTTAATGAGTGCTTTCTAAATGCCAGGCCTCCTGCTAGGAGTTAGAGACAAAAAGATAAACAAGATAGTCAAGGTCCTCAACTTCCTGGGGCTTACAATTTAGTGAGCAAGACAAAGATAAAATAAGAAACCCATAAATAAAATAATTACAAATGGTCACAGATGCTACAAAGGAAACAAGTTGCTGAGATAGGATGTAATGGGTCATCATGCTTTTAAAAGGGTGGTCAGGAAAGGCTCCTTGAGAAAGTGCCAGTTAGGCCAACACTGAGGATGAGAAGGAGCCAGCCATTGGAATAGTGGTGGGAAAAATAGTTCCAAATAGAGGGCTCAGCCTGTGCAAAGGTCCTGGACTGGAATGATCTTGGCATGCTGAGAAAGTGAAGAGCTGGGGAGTAAATAATAGACAAATTAAGTTTGGGGAGTTGGTGGTACCATAATTCAGGATCATAGTAAATAGTTTGACGTTGACTTTATTCTAAGAAGAGTAAGAAGCCAGGGAAGGATTTTGACGCAGAGAAATAACCTGCTCTAATTTGTGTTTGAAGAAAGTCACTCTTGGTGCTGGAGAGGGGCATAGAATGGAATGAAAGCAGAGAGAGCATTTAGGAAGCTTTTACATTACAGCTGGTAAGAGGTGAGGGGGTATGGCTTGAGCGGGGGCTGGCAAAGGGGAGAAGTGGGTGAATTTGAGATACAGTTGGAGCAAGGTTTACCAGTGCTTTCTGAAGGACTGAAAGTAGAGGGGAAATGAGGGAACAAGAATGTCTTCGGGTGTTGGGCTCAAGCAATCTTGGAAGGCTGGTATTGCCATTTTCTAAGTTGAGTGAGATTTGCAGGCGGAGCTGGAGGGCCAAGGTGAAGATGAGGGTGTATAAGTTATATTTGAGACATTTTTGGAACACATTGTTGGAGCTGCTAAGTACATATATTTTGAAGTTAAATATATTTTAAAGGGACGATGGTAGATACACTTTGAGACTTGCTTAGCCTTTGTTTTTTTAATGTGTTTTTTAACGTGTAGAAATGTTCAACAGGCAATGAAGGATCTGAGCTGGGAGCTTGGGAGAGAGGCCAGAGCGACAGATGATACCAGGCACGTGAAAATTTCAACAGAAGGGCATGAGGAGTTCCCTTGATCGTCTATACCTCTGCATAGCTCATGCTGACCACAACCAACAATGAATCTCCTCTTTTCCTCCCCATATCACAGTGTGCAGCCCATGTTGACAGGTCTTCTAAATCTCTCCAAAAGTCTTAACTCTCAGTGTTAAAGTTGAATATGGTATTAATCCTGTCATTTAGAAAATGCCTTCAAGTTGCTCAGCAGGATGGTGACACATGAAGTTTCAGAGTGAAATGCAGAGTTTTCCTGAGATATGGTATATTTGCCATTGTAAAGTTTCCTTATGCTGATTCCCCAATTCAAGGTAGCAATGCTACCAATATGCTTATCTGAAATGATAGGGTAAGCTCTTTTTTTTTTTTTTTTTTTTTTAGGAAATTGAGCCTCAGAAACATAAGATGGAGTCTTGCTCTGTCACCCAGGCTGGAGTGTGCAGTGGCGTGATCTTGGCGCACTGCAACCTCTGTCTCCAGAGGTCAAGCAATCCTCCCACCTCTGCTTCCCTTGTAGCTAGGATTACAGGCGTGCACCACTATGCCTCACTCATTTTTTTTTGTATTTTTAGTAGAGATGGGGTTTCACCATGTTGGCCAGGCTGGTCTCAAACTCCTGACCTCAAGTGATCTGCCCACCTCAGCCTCCCAAAGTGCTGGGATTACAGGCGTTAGCCACTGCACCAGGCCTAGGGTAAGTTCTTTAACTGACTCTGTAATTCACTGGCTATAAGATCTCATAAGCAAGCCACTTTATGTTTCTGAGGCTCAATTTCCTCAATTGTAAAAGAAATAGAACATATTAAACCACCTATAAAGGCTCTTACCACCTATAATATTCCATGATTCAATTATTCCACCCATTTACCATGGGCCCCAAACACTCACACTGAATCATTGTTTACATCCTTTTCCAAGACAGAGCAACAGGAAAAAGAGAGTTCAGATTTCCACTGAGGACCAGGCAGTAAACAGGCAGAGGTCTAAGACCCTAGGGGCCACAAATACCACTTTCAGGGTCACTCATCACCAGTCCCACTTTGTAAAAAAGCAGATTATCCAAACATCTTAGGACAGCTGTGGCTCCCAAAGAAGTGAGACAAAACGTAAGGGGAGGGCTTAATGTTCTTTTGCATGATTTTATTTGAAATCTGTTTTACGGGATTTGCTCTAAAGGCTTTTCTGTGATCATAGTGAATCCCACTTACAGAGCTGAGAATACCTGTGTCTTCAGAATCAACTAATTCAGCAAAGACATGGGCTGTAACTCATTCGTCCACTCATTTAGTAAAGACATGGGGCAAAGGTACACATTTATTGATTATGAAAAGAGTTTTACCATAATAATGAAACCCACCCAGGGTGAATCTACTGTATATCACTGCAAATATTTTGTGGTCATATTTGAGATGCTTTGGGGATATTTCAATGGAGTTGTTAAATAGGTAGTTAAATACATAATTTCAAGACTGAATTATACCCTAAACCATAATACTTTTAGTACTTTGTAAACAGGATTAACCTAAAGAATTACTAAAGAATGCTGTAGGATATTTTCTTCCATTTGATAAACATTTCTACTCATCCACAGCTTATTTTGTTTTAGGTTAAATCTATCAGAGTTTAAATTCTTTACTTACTGGTCTAATTTCTTCACCTTCATTATATAATAAAGTTTTTTATTTATTTGAATATCCATAATGCAAACTCAAACAACTGTCAACTTAAGAATATGACTAGAAGAATTTTAGGCAAGAATTATACTTATGGGCCGGGCGCGGTGGCTCAAGCCTGTAATCCCAGCACTTTGGGAGGCCGAGACGGGTGGATCACGAGGTCAGGAGATCGAGACCATCCTGGCTAACACGGTGAAACCCCGCCTCTACTAAAAAAAATACAAAAAAATTAGCCGGGCATGGTGGCGGGCGCCTGTAGTCCCAGCTACTCGGGAGGCTGAGGCAGGAGAATGGCGTGAACCCAGAAGGCGGAGCTTGCAGTGAGCCGAGATGGTGCCACTGCACTCCAGCCTGGGCGACAGAGCGAGACTCCGTCAAAAAAAGAAAAAAAAAAGAATTATATTTATGGGCTAGGGAAGAAGCAGTGGGATTAATAGGAAAAGCACAGAGGATTTGGATTTGTAGGGTAATGAAAATAATTTGTATGATACTATCATGATGGATAGTATATACATTTTTTAAGACAGGGTATCGCTCTGTCACCCAGGTTGGAGTGCAGTGGCACAATCTTGGCTTACTGCAGCCTCGACCTCCCAGCTTCAAGCAATTCCCCCACCTCAGCCTCCTGAATGGCTGGGACCACAGGCATGTGCCACCATACCCAGCTAATTTTAGTTTAGTTTTTTTTTTTTTGAGATGAATTTTCGCTCTTGTTGCCAGGCTGGAGTGCAGTGGTGCCATCTCAGCTCACTGCAACCTCTGCCTTCCAGGTTCAAGCGATTCTCCTGACTCAGCCTCCTAATAGCTGGAATTAAGGCATGTGCCACTATGCCCGGCGAATTTTTTTGTATTTTTAGTAGAGACAGGGTTTCACCATGTTAGCCAGGTTGGTCTCGAACTCCTGATCTCAGGTGATCCACCCACCTCAGCCTCCCAAAGTGCTGGGATTGCAGGTGTGAGCCACCAACCCGGCATCATTATACATTTGTTCAAGCCCATAGAATGTACAACTCCAATAGTGAACCCTAATGTAAACTATTGACTTAGGGTGATAATAATGTCAATGTAGTTCACCAATTGTAAAACATGTACCACTCTGGTGGGGGATGTTGATAATGGGAGAGCCTGTGCATGCATGGGGGCAGGAGGTATATGGAAAATATCTGTACCTTCGTCTCAATTTTACTGCAAACCTGAAACTCCTCTAAAAAATATAAAGCCTTAAAAAACACAATATGGTGCTGACCAATCAGAATGATCATTGAGCTGAAGCAAGAGATGCGGTTGCACCACTGTGTATGGGCCGAATAGCGGCCTGACTTCAGTGTGGTATTAAATTAATACATTTTTATTTCTGTTTTAAGATAGCTACCTCAAACTTGAAAACTTACAGAGACCAAGCAAGTGATGTACACAAGGAAAGGAAGCTAGGGGTCAGCAAAATACAGATGATCGAGATTGGGTCCGAGGTTAAAGCTCGGCAACTGTCAGGACTTAATGAGCTCCAGCTGGTTGTTGCTTTTGGCAATGTAGATTGAAAATGATTTTTCAAAACAATTTCGAATTTGAATTTTTGGCAAAACAACTGTATGGGCTGGGACTGACCCAAAGAATACCTGTTTGCTCACGTGTATTCTAAGCCAAGCCCATTCCTTAGCTTTTGCTGGACAAAGTACAGAAATTTCTAACTTGTTTTGAATACTCTTTGCCCCGATTGACTCAGAAGAAGTCAATAAATTCAGAACTCTTGCTTCTTTTGAAAACATAATTGCATTTCTATAATAAGTGTTTGTTTATTTAAGTGTGTAATAAGCAAATTGCTTTTTTGGATGGATGTTTATCAATCCTATTTTAAGGAAATAAACTCTTCAATAAACATAAACCTGCATTATACTATACCTTATATACTTTTTAATCTTTGGCCTTTTCCTGACCCTCAACTTTTGTTCTCTTTCTGCAGAATTTGAATTTTTTTACTAATTAAATAAAAGGCAAATGTAGATGTAAAGGGGTACAAGTCATCCTGAATGTCACCCGCATGCATTTTCTTCTGCATTCCAGCTGGAACCATTCCCAATTAATTAGATTTGATTTTTTTTTTCCACGAAAGTAGAAGAGGAAGAAATGGAGAAGGGAGGAAAGTGGAAGGAAGCAGTGAAATTAGGGGAGAGTCTGCAATATATAAAAGCTAAAAAGGTATTTCTGGAAAAAAACAGAGATGCAAGATATTTAACTCTTATCTCTCATTGTCTTTTTATTCAATAAATATTTATCAAGTATCTACTCTTTGACAGGTACTGTTCTCGGCTCTGGAAGTAGAACAGACCAGTTCCCTGCTTTCTTAAAGCTTCCATTCTAGTGAAACTGATAAAGTAAAGGAGAAATAAAAATAAATAAGCAAGAGCCTGGCATGGTGGTGCCCACGTGTAGTCCCAGCTGCTTGGGAGGCTGAGGTGGCAGGATCGCTTGGACCGGGGAGGTCAAGGCTACAGTGAGCTGTGATTGCACCACTGCACTCCAGCCTGGGTGATAGAGTGAGATCCTGTCTCTAACAACAACAACAAAAAGTTTCCTAGTTTTACATTTGCCTTTCAATGTTGTTTACGATATTTATCCAATACAGAAATTTCAAAGGTTTATGTATTTGATCTATTCCTGTGATTTTAGTTGTTTAGTCTTACAAGGCATAAGAATACCTTTACATATGTACACCTATATTTTTTCTAATGCTTTTTACATTTATGTTATCCAAATCTTTGCTTCAAATAGTATTTTTAAAAGAGACAGGGTCTTGCTCTGTCACCGAGACTGGAGTGCAAAGGTGTAATCGAAGCTCACTGCGGCCTCAAACTCCCGGGCTCAAGCAATCCTTCCACTTCAGCCTCCAAGTAGCTAGGAGTATTGTCATGACACCACCATGCTTGGCTATTTTGTTTTTAAGTTTTTGTAGAGATTAGGTCATGTTATGTTGCCCGGAGTGGTCTCTGACTCTTGGCCTCAAGCAATCTGTCCACACTGGTCTCCCACAGTGCAAGGATTATATGTGTGAGCCACTGCGCCAGGCCCCAAATGATATTTTTTTAATAGGAGCACTTTGATAAATAACCTTTCAAATATCTTTTGATGCATATATATACTTATAAATATATGTTTATAATTTTATACAAATGAGATCATAGTATGCATGATTTTATGTATCATTTAGTGATACCATAAACATATTTTCATGTACATAAATATAAATCTATTCCTCATCTTAATGTTTCCATAAAATTGTATCTTTATTCCCTAATTTACTTATTAATTAATGGACACTTAGTTTATCTTCCCAATTTTCCTATTTTGTTACAATGAATATCCTTATTTATAAATCTTTTCACACCTGCAAAAATAACTTGTTAGTATAAATGACTGGAAATTCAATTGCTGGATAATATACATGATGATAAGCATGTTGAAAAACTCTTCTCCAGAAAGGTCATATCAATTTAACCACACCAACAGTGTAAGAACATGGAGTAGTGCCATTTTTCAAAGATTTTGTCAGCCTTTTAAATCTTTGGTAATCTTACACATGAAAAAGAAAGTCATAGCTGTTTTATTTGCATTTTTGTGAATATTAGTGAACTAAAATATTTCTTCATACGTAGGTTCACTGACTCAAACAGGGTCGGCCATGAAATTAGACAAGCCCCCTAAACTGGAGAGACACTAGAAGGGTAGAGCCAGGGAACAAAAGCTGGTATTCACAGAGAGCCAAAACCTCACGATCTGGGGGCTGTTGACAAGTAATGGGTCACTGAGAACAGGGTAAGCTTCAAGAAGACACAACAAATGATAACTGGGTAGGTTAGAGACTATATGTGACAAATTAAAGCAGTGAGTTAAGGTACAGTAAATATTTGAAAACTCAGGGAGGAATGGAAACAAGGGTAATCATTTCAACTGCTGGGCTGGAGTTCAGAAGCAACAGTGCCTCCAATAAGGCTTGTCAAGAACAGATGATCAGCTGGGTACGGTGACTCAAACCTGTAATCCCAGCACTTTGGGAGGCCGAGGTGGGTGGATCACTTGAGTTCACGAGTTTGAATCAGCTTAGGCAACACAGGGAGGCCCCCGTCTCTACAAAAACACAACAATTAGCTCTACAAAACAGCAGGTGTCGTGGCACATACCTGTGGTCCCAGCTGCTCAGGAAGCTGAGGCGGGAGGATCACGTGAGCCTAGGAGTTCAAGGCTGCAGTGAACTATGATTGCACCATTGCACTCCAGCCTGGGTGACAAAATAAGACCCTGTCTCAAAAAACAAAACAAAAAACAGATTACTAACACAGAGACAGAAAATGCGGGAGGACAGTAGGATGCAATGGACATTGTGCTATACACCCAGATACCCCTTCAAAATTAACATACTAATTCCTCCAGCTGCCAGGGCTGCCAGCCTTCTCCAGAAATTGCCCTAGACTGAAGACAGCTGCCATGCCCAAGGTCATTGCCTGTATCCAATGACTGGTCACTGTGGAGGTATAAAAAATTTGCAAAGTAATTTAATAAGGTAACTAATAAAGATAATAGAAAGGGAAAGGCAAAGGCCAGTCCAGATAGAAGTAATTATATGTCCAAAGACACATGTAATGAAGCAGCATGGTGTTCAAAAAATAGAAATGTAAATTGATTTTGCCAGAGGATGGCAGTTTAAAGATAGCCACAATTCTTTTTCATTCTTCCCATCCAGACTTGGGATATTGACTCTGGGCTGGTCATGTGACTTGACTTATTAGTAGAATGAAATGGAAGTAATCTTGTGAAATTTCCAAGGCTGGGAAATTTAGTTATCACCTTTGTAGAAGCCAGTTGCCATGTAAAGTACTTGGGTCAGATTATTGACCAATGAAAGACTGTGGAGAGAAAGGCCATGTGCAGAAGCACCAAGACATCAGAGTTGTCTACAACCAAGCCCCAGATATGTGAATGAGGCCATCTTAGACATTTCAGCTGCAGCTAAGCTTCCAGATGAATGAAGCTATGTGCAAAACTGCACACCTATGTGAATAACCACATGGCACACATGAGCCACCTAGCTGAGTCCAATCAACCCCCAGAATCATGAGATATCATCATTGTTGCTGCAAGTCAGTGTGTTTTGGGGCAGCCTACTACGTAGCAATAGAAAAGGGGTGCTCAGAAGACAGAGTGGGAAGGGCAAAGACAAGTAGATCCAATTGCCTCAAGATCCTTATAAGTTGTGCGAAGGATCTTGGGATTTGTGCCTTCTTCTGATCTTTAAACATGATGAGACATTTTCCCCCTTGGGGTTTTTGCCTTGTTGGTCCTTCTGCCTGGAATCTTCTTTCCCCAGCTCCACCAGGTTTGCCTCACTCATTCCTTCTAGCACTCTGGTGATTGGAACCCCAGCAAAAAAAACAAAAAAGCTCTGATTCCCAGCGTTCTGAAGAAAACCACTAAAAAATATGGTAAGATTCTTTCCCCAGGTCATACGTAGAAGTAGCCATAAACAGCCCTACTGCCGTCTACTACCTCCCCTCCACTACTTGCCCTCTAAATAAGGAGAGGCCTGGGGAAGGGGATGTGATTTGTGGTGGAGTAGAAGTTGAGAGTTCTTGAGCTGTCATCCACCGAGAAGTGTCTTCCCCATCCCACTCCCATGCAATGTGCTGTGGGTCTCTGAGGGAATTACTCACAAAGACCGGTGGTCCTACAAGAAGGGAAGACTGGCTTCTTGATTCCAGGCTAGATACTAGCTGGGCAGCCAAATGTGCGGCTGTGGGTGGAAAGTTAGCTGAGCATATTTAGGAGAGACTGATGAGTGTCCCCGAGGGTGATGGATTTTCTGTATCCATGAAGACTGCTGTCCAGTTCTTGTCTGGAGATCTGTAGAGAGTGAGGGTTTCTTGGAGTAGCCCTTCGAATAATGAAAAATGAAAGAAAAGGTTAGGGGGCATCCTTAGGCCACTTCCAGTGGCCCTGGGAGAGCACAGAGATGAACTGGCAAGTATAAAAAACCACACCCCGCACCTCCATCATACCTGCTCCTGCACCTGTACTCCATTGTAGGTGAAAGGCATCACCAGAAACCAAGTATCCTAAGTCAGGAAACTGAGGGTCATTCTAGTCTTTCTCTTTCTCTCTCTCTTTCTTTTTTGAGACAGGGTCTTGTTCTGCCAACCAGGCTGGAGTGCAGTGGTACGATCATAGCTCACTACAGCCTCGGCTTCCTGGCCTCCATCTGTCCTCCCATTTCAGCCTCCTGAGTAGCTGAGATCACAGGCATCCATCACTACACCCAGCTAATTTTTAAAAAAAATATTTTGTAGAGATGGGTGCAGTGGGGTGGGGGTGGGGGTCTCCCTATGTTGCCCAGACTGGTCTTGAACACCTGGGTTCAAGTGATCCTCCTCCCTCGACCTCCAAGAGTGCTGGAATTACAGGCATGAGCCACTGTGCCCAGCCATCTTTCTCTTTTTTATCCCCTACATCTAGTAAACCACTAGTCTTTTAGTTATGCATTCTTCACTTCCTCCTCAATTTCTTTTCTTCCCTCCACCTCTATGAACATAATTCAGGAATGTATCACTTGTTGCTTGGGTTACTTCAAGAAGTCTCTCTTCTAAGATAAGGAAAGCCTAGACTTTAATGCTACACTTTTGAGTGGGTGATGAGAAGACATTCCTTGTTTCTTTTTGACCCCGACCCAGGGAAAACTAGGCAATGAGGATATTCCAGATCACCCCAAACCAACAAACAGAAAACCTGCTTCCCTTGAACCAATCCTCCTTTGAGCAGACTCTGACTTATCTATCTTTTTTTTTTTTTTTTTTTTTTTTGAGACAGAGTCTCACTCTGTTGCCAAGGCTGGAGTACAATGGCACAATCTCAGCTCACTGCAAGTTCCACCTCCTGGGTTCAAGTCATTCTCCTGCCTCAGCCTCCTGAGTAGCTGGGACTACAGGTGCATACCACCACATCTGGCTAATTTTTGTATTTTTGGTAGAGACAGGAGTCACCATGTTGGTCAGGCTGGGCTTGAACTCCTGACCTCAAGATCCACCCACCTGGGCCTCCCAAAGTGCTGGGATTACAGGTGTGAGCCACTGTGCCCGGCCTGTCTTTCCTTTTACCACCAAAAATCATGTTTACATTTTCTGCCTATATTTGCTTATCACTCTGTTTTCAATCCCTTAAATTATGGCTTCTTTTTAACTGAAATTTGTTCACAAAACTCACTCACAAATGCCAAAGTGCACTGATTTAGGCATCTTTCTGTTACAGGCAATAGAAATTCTAACCAAAATTAGATTAAGCAAAAAGGAGAATGTATCAGCTCATGTAACTGGGGAGTCCAGAATAGAAATAAGGACAGGCACAGCTTCATCTAGGACTCAGTATCACTGTGATGCCATTTCTCTTCTTGATTACCTCTAATTCTTTAGAGTTTGCTCCATCATAGGTCCACGCATAGGGGCAAGACAGTTGCAATGGTTTGTTTCTATATCCACTCAGATGGACATCTCAGAGGAACAAGGGTGTGTTTCATTCTTTCTTATTCTGTCCTAAGTCCCTAAACCAATTCCTGTGGCCAAGGGAATGTGTTACTCTCATTGGCCAGGCTTGAGTCACATACTCTATCTCTACAGGGCAGAGATGTCCAATAGAAACATAAGGGGAGCCATAAATGTGAGACACAGATCTAAGCCACATATGTAATCTTACATTTTCTGGTAGCCACACTTTAAAAAGTGAAAAAAAAAAAAAAAAAAAAAAGGTGAAATTAAATATAATGATACATTCTATTTAACCTAGTGTATCAAAAATATTATTCTTTTAGCATGTAATCAACATAAATGATGATTAAAATGTTTTATATTATTTCTTGTACCAAGTCATCAAAACCCATCATTTTAACAAGGCTTCCAACTGATGATAATGTGTGTGGGGGTGGAGGGCGTATGAGACATACTCTGAGAAACACTAATCTACAGGCGCACTTTTACTTTTTCTGTGTTCCCAAAATTACCTTTAGAGTGCTCAGAGTCCTGAGACATCTGCTGAAATACATTGGAGCAATCCAGAGTGAAGCAGGGTTGTTACTGGATAGGGCAAGATAGGATCAGAGACGTTTAATATCGCTGCCATGTTGCTGCCATCTATTGGTTGTGTCACATATTACAGCTTCATGACCAAAAAAATGAAGCTGGCCATTTGTGGGACCCTTTATATTTCTGGCAAGAACCTCCTCAACTGCATCTTGAAATGACTTTTCTTTAGAATTCGTATTTATTACAGAATACACAAAAATCTTAATAGTTGTGCATTATGGATAATCAGGCCTATGTCTACCAGAATGTTGTTGCTGTTGTTATTTTGTCAGTACAGAAGAGATAGATTTCCTTTAAACATAACCCTATTATTCTAAGTCAGCAATCCACTGTAAGTGACCCTGGTTTCTGTTTCTGCAGGTTTTCTTCACCTTCTGAAAGCATTGAGCAGAGAAAATTTCTTAACGTCTCCGAGTTTTAGTTCCTTCAGCTATAAAATGTAGGATAATAATGTTACCTTCTTCATAGCGTTATTGCAAAGATTAAATTGCGTAGTGTTTATAAATTCTTTGTCACAGTGCCTGATGTATATAAAGAACCCTGTCAATGTTATTGTTAAGAACAACAAGTCTTTAAATGGAAATTTGAACAGTGCCTGGACATTTGATAACATTATGGAATTAAATTTTATTTTGTTTTTTTAAATCCTTATATTTAAAAAATCTTTATCCTTTGCAGATATATATTGAACTAGTTGTAGGTGAAATTATGTGACTACTGGGACTTGTCTCAGAATATAATGGAAGGGAAGTGAGCAGTAGAGCGATACTGGCCATAATCTGATCATGGTTGAAACTGAGTGATGGATTTATGCAGGTTTATTATGCTACTTTATCTGTTTTGTGCATGTTTGAAAATTTCCATAAAATTTAAACAAACAAAGTAGCCTGGTGTGGTGGCTCACGCCTGTAATCCCAGCACTTTGGGAGGCCGAGGAGGGCAGATTGCCTGAGGTCAGGAGTTCAAGACCAGCCTGGCCAACATAGTGAAACCCCGTCTCTACTAAAAATACAAAAATTTAGCCGGGCGCGGTGGTGTGTGCCTGCCTGTAGTCCCAGCTACCTGGGAGGCTGAGGCAGGAAACTGCTTAAACCCAGGAGGTGGAAGTTGCAGTGAGTGGAGATTGTATCACTGCACTCCAGCCCGGGTGACAGAGCAAGACTCCACCTCAGAAAAAAAAAACAAATAAACAAAAAAAGAACAATACGTTTTTACATTCCTCACAACAGCATGTATAGTGCTGGACATCCTATGGGTACTACATGTTGATTTGTTGATTAATTGCTACCATGGGATAGAATTTTGTCATCTTGGGGAGAAGAACTGGAAAGATGAACTTAAAAGAATAGATTTCACATGCCTCCAGAAAAAAAATTAGATGGGAACATGTTTTAGCTTAACATGCTAAAGGTGATTTTGTCAGAAAAATCATGATAAAGTGTATCATTGTTGGCATAGCAAAAATTTGCAATTCTCTAAGAGATGCAGAAATGAGGAATTATAGAGATTATGTCTTTGAACATCTCTCTTCTTGACTCAAGTAAATAAATAAGAAATACTTCATTTGTGAGTAGGAATCAAAGAAATATCTAATCTGTGGCAGATAATAACTATGTTCTTTGTTATAGCACATCAGAGAACCCACCTGTAATAGTATTGGTAGGGATAGCTATATTTCTACAGTAGTTACAGCTCTTGCATCCAAACTTCATCTAATCCCATTATATCTAGTTGAATTAATTTTTTTTTTTTTTTTTGAGAAGGAGTCTTGCTCTGTCATCCAGACTGGAGTGCAGTGGCGCAGTCGCAGCTCACTGCAAGCTCCGCCTCCTAGATTCAAGCAATTCTCCTTTCTTAGCCTCCCGAGTAGCTGGGATTACAGGTGCACACCACCACACCCAGCTAATTTTTGTATTCTTAGTAGAGACAGCGTTTCACCAAGTTGGCCTGGCTGGTCTTGAATTCCTGACTTCGTGATCCACCCGCCTCGGCCTCCCAAAGTGCTGGAATTACAAGCGTGAGCCACTGTGCCTGGCCACTTCTAGTTCATTCTTAAACTCGCCCGTATGAACCTCTTTATACCCTGTCATGTGAAGAGCAAACTCCAGTTCCTCTCTGCCTAATAGATTTTCTAACACCCAACCACAATTTTCTGCTACATTATTTCATGCTCTATTAATCGTTGGATATAGCAATAACTTTTCCACTTCATTGTGGATTTATTCACAGATCTTAAGTGTTTGGGTCATTTAAATTGTTGTTTTATTTGTTTCTTAATTTTTTCTTAACTGGAAATATTAAATGAAATATGTTGAATGAGATAGCTATTTTCCCTCAAGTACCATTTCCACCTGAAGGGGTTTAAATTCTGTGAGAACAAAGACCATGAAGAGGAAATCTTTCAGAAGCTGGCAGAAAGTGGCCTTTAAGAGATACACTCCAGTTCTCCCATTCCTCTTATCTCATTCTCAGTTAGAGAAAGGAAGCGAGAAGGCAGCTATGGGTTTCAGAGGCATTTAGATTTTTTTCAATTGACTGAACAGATCAACAGTATAATTGTGTGGTTCAAATCCCATAAAAATGGTTAGAGGCAGAGAGTCATTTTATAAAAGAGTGAGGGACTTGGGATCAGAAATTGTGAATATGAGTTCCATCTTAATCACTTGTCAGATTTGTAAGCTTCGACCAGCAACTCAATCATATAAAGGCAGTAGTTTCATACTTTATTATCAGAAGTAATGATAATAATAATATCAATGTCAGGATAACGACTATGTAGACCAGTACTGGTAATGTCTGTGACAGAATTCTATAAAATGTAAAGTGCAAGTCAATACTTACTCTTAGAGCTCATTAAAGACTCATATTTCATGATAACTATCTTAATCCATTTTATGGAAGATTCACTATAGAATACCTGCAGAGACTCAAGTTAAGTGACTCAAAATGTACTCTGAAAGTGACTTCCTTTGGGACGCAGAGGCAGGCAGATAGCTTGAGTCCAGGAGTTTGAGACCAACCAGGGCAACATGGTGAAACCCAGTCTCTACTAAAAATACAAAAAATTAGCCTGGCACGGTGGTGCATACTCTTTAGTCCCAGCTGCCAGCTACTCGAGAGGCTGAGGTGGGAAAATCACCTAGACCTGGGAAGTCAAGGCTTCAGTGAGCTGTAATCACACCACTGTACTTCAGGCTGGGCAAAGGGGGTGAGAATGGGCTCAAAATAAAAAATAAAAACTAAAATTAATTCAACAAACCTGCTTGATAAATGTTCAGTGTATTATAGCAGTATAATAATTTACCTTTTTAAGGACATACTGTGAACCAGGTGGATTATTTACAAGTTTTCTCTAATTCTCCTAATGGTCTTTGATGAAAATATTATCTCAGTTTCACAGATGAGGAAATAATTGAGAGGTCAGCAAAGTTGTCCAAGGGCACAAAGGAATTGCAGAATGGGATTCAAACCCCTAGGCATTACCCTAAAGCCCGTACCCTTTTCCCTCTACCACTTGGTAAATTGTTATGCCTTTGTCCTTTATTCCTCTTTGCCCAGATGTCTCTAAGCCTCAGGAATCACATTCTCCCTGACTTTTCATCTCCCTCTATCAAAATCCTACTCACCTTTCAAAATCCAATTGAAGTAATTACATCTTGCACAAAGACATCCTCCAGGTCCCCGGCCCCTTACCATCTCCCCACCTCCAAATTCCTGCAGCACTTATCTTTCCTACTGACTTCCATTCACTGAACCTTTTTTTTCAGTGCCTATTACATGCAAAGCATTATTCCAGGCCCCGGGGATGTATCTGAACAAAACAGATGGAAATCCTAGTACTCGCGGAGCTTAGCTTCTAGTGGCGGGACAAAACGTTATAAAATAAACACAATAAAGTAATTATATAGAATGTTAGAAGATGATAAATGCTGTAGGAGGGGAAAAAGCCAGGTCAGGGAGAATGACAGTGCACGTCAGAGATGGGTTGTGTTGTGATTTTCATTAGAGTGGTAAGGACAGATTTCGCTGAGAAAGTAACTTTTAAATAAGGACTTCAAGGAGGCAAAGGAGCAAGTCATATGCCTACTGCTGGTTTGAGGAGGAAGGTGGAGAGCGGTGTGTGTGAACAACAATCCAACCCAGAGCCCAGGATGGCATGTTGTCTGATATTTGTCTGATATTTCTTTTCTTTTTTCTTTTTTTTTTTTTGAGACCAAGTCTCACTCTGTCACCCAGACTGGAGTGCAGTGGCATGATCTCGGCTCACTGCAATCTCTGCCTCCTGGGTTCAAGCGATTCTCCTGCCCTAGCCTCCTGAGTAGCTGGGATTACAGGCCCACACCACCGTGCCTGGCTAATTTTTGGATTTTTAATAGAGATGGGTTTTCACCATGTTAGGCTGATCTTGAACCCCTGACATCGTGATCCACCTGCCTCGGCCTCCCAAAGTGCTGGGATTACAGGCGTGAGCCACCGTGCCCGGCTGATATTTCTTTACTGCTTGCATAGATGCCTGATCTCCTCAACTAAATCATGAGCTTTATAAAATCAGGGAGATGTGCTGATAACATTTTTGTGTTCCCTTCAGTGTCCTGTGCAATATTTTATATCCAGTAAATGCTCAGCAAACACCTGGTAATTGTTGATTTATTGATTATGGCACATCATGGCCTAATACTTTTGTATTTAGAATCATTTTGAAGCATTAACGGTAAATCTTTCAGTTCCTATCACAGTATACACAATTCCTTTTTAGAGTTCACAGCTTTCGTGGATAGCATAATGAGAGAACATTGCCCTCTTCTGGGCAGATGGTGCTGGTGTCTTTTGACTCTAAAGTATCACTTAGATCCTTAGATACCGTTAACAACACTATGACTCATTATTATCTAGTCAATCAACCACAATTGCTTAGATTAGCATTTTGATACAATTTTGTTGTTGTTTAAGCACCATCTAAGAAAATGAAATTTCTCAGGAAAAAGATGATTAGCAAGTGAATTACAGTTATTCCCTAAACAAAACCCACAAAACACCCAAAGCAGTGAGTTGCATGGCAATAACTCTGAAATCCATTTGGGCTGATTTCTTCCATAATGAAGGGAAGAATTCAACTCCAGGGAACCTGGGTTAAATAATCAGGACAGGGTAATGCCAGGGATGAAGTCTTCCACAATAAGAATATGAAGTAGTAAAAAGGAAGGGTCAGGGACACTATTCTCTGCCAATTAGTACTGTGTCTGGTGATGTAGTATACAACTGAAGAAAGATTGGGGCGGATGAAGTGGAGTTGGTCACCTTTTGGCTATGTGGTCTTAGATATGCTATTTTAACTCTCTGAGCTTCTGTTTCCTTGCCTATAAAATAGGCTTAATCATACCGGTTTTGCAGTGTTATGAGACTTCTAATAACACTTCACTTAAAGTGTCTGGTGTGTGGTGGCTTTTCAATAAATGGTAGTGTACCAGTCAGAATTCTGGGTTGCAAATAGCCTGAGAAAAATTTCTTGTTCACTTATGCAGAGAAGGAACTTATTGGCAGGCTATCCAATAGCAACAGAATCAACATGAAGTTTTGAGAAATGAGCTTGGCAAATTGGCAGAAAGCTAGATGGCCCCGGCTGAGATTTTCCACAGGAAGGGTCTGAATAGGACACTACCTTGCCACCATTGGCCACTGACACTAGAGTCACTGCTGCTGCCAGTAGGGTGCATTCTAAGTTGTCACGGTTTCTTTGTGCCGCCCATTTTGATTCGGGTCCCGGTGAATGCATCTGATTGGCAGAGCTTAGGTTGCGTCCCTCCTCCAGCTGCTAGAGGCCGGGAGAGCTAGCGATGACCAGTTGGGCTTGCTAATGGAGTCTGGTCTCAGACTGTAGTGGATTCCTCAAACATGGAAAGGGAGTTCCCGTAAAGCAGCGGTTCCCAAACTTTTCAGGACCAGGGACTGGTTTCGTGAAAAAGGGGGATGGTTTCGGGATGAAACTTCTACCTCAGATCATCAGGCATTTAGATAGATTCTCATAAGGAGCAGGCAACCTAGATCCCTTACATCCACAGTTCACAGTAGGGTTCACGCTCCTATGAGAATCTAATGCCTTGGCTGATGTGACAGGAGGCGGAACTCAGGCGGTAATGTTCGCTCACCCTCCACTCACTTCCTGTGTGCCGCCCAGTTCCTAACAGGCCAAGGACCAGTACTGGGGTGTGTGGGGGG
>NW_012103120.1:2515154-2533447 GCF_000951045.1 Mandrillus leucophaeus | reverse complement strand
AATATTATCCCTTCATCTATTAATGGACACTTAGTTGTTTATATATTGACTACTGTGAATAAGGCTGTGATGTGGGAGTGCAGCTATCTCTTAAGATACTTATTTCACTTCCTTTGTGTATATACCCAGAGGAAGGATTGCTGGTTCATATGGTAGTTCTATTTTTAATGTTTTTGTTGGGGTCCACGTGTTTCCTAAACAAAGGAATGAACACACAAGACAACACCAGACAAGACAAACATGGCGGCTGCCTCGAATGGCGCGCTCTGCTTTATTTTATACAGTCCTTTGTGGAATGTTACCAAGTCACAAGACACATTGTTGTTTTTCTGACCTTTCCCTGACTTTCTGGATTTTCAAGATGTTTACACATAAACAAGCCACTAGGATCTGCTGTTAGCAGCTGGCTCCTTAGTCCTCCCTGTAAACAGGGAAGGAATGCCCTGCTTCGTTTGCGAGAGCAGGACTTATGGGGAACGCCCTGCTTCCTTTGCGAGAGCAGGACTTATCGGGAACACCCTGTTTGTGAGCACGTAGTCCTCTACGGTTTTGAGAAAGCTCTATACTGTTTTCCATAATGGCTATACTGATTTTCATTTCTACCAATAGTGTGCAAGAGTTCCTTCTTCTCCATAACCTTGCCAACACTTGTTATCTCTTGTCTTTTTGATAATTAGCCATCCTAACAGATGTGAGGCTACTATGACCATTATGTAGTTCTTCATAAGCCAGCTCTTTGCAGCTCAGTTAAATAGGACTGTAGGCTTTATAACTAGAAGGGACCTTGGAGCCCCTCAATTTAAGGTTTGGGAAGCCAAGAGATGAATGCTGCATCTGTGTAATGCAGGTAATAAATAAAATAAAATAAAATAAAATGAAATAAAATAAAATAAAAAGAAGAGCTGACCTATGCTAGATTACAAACACTGAAAGTAAAGGAGCAGACAAGGTCTAGAACTTGAGTCTCCTGATTGTCAGTCCAGTTCTCCCTACAACATTCTTTCCCATTTGTAAAATGAGTATGTTGATAATGTTTATTGCCTGGGACACTCATTCCATCCTCCCTGCTCAGATAATTTGTCATTGTTTGGATATTAGCTGAAGCATCACTCCCTCAGAGGAGACTTTTCTGCTCTTCTGTCTTGCCCAACTAGTTCAAATCCCTCCTGGATCTCCATGCTCTTTCATAGTGTTTATCATAATTGCACTTTTCTATTTCATATGGCAGTAGTTGTTAACCTAGTTACACCGTCAGGATGTAAACTTCATGAGGTCAGGGACTGGCTCTGGTTTAGCTCTCTGTAACTTTCCTGGCTTTTAGCACAATGTCAAGCACATAGTGGGCCCTCAGTGATTACTGGACCTGTGAGAGAATGAATGGATAAAGAGACCTTGCAAGCTATAAAGAAAATTCAGATTATTAAAGTTGTTAATACTATTACTGCAGTAGTTAGCACTCATACTCAAGACAAGACAGCACTTTTACTAAGCCTGGTGTCTTTGACTTCTCATCAATGTTTGCTCCTCTTTTCTTTCAGCTTCTGTCCTTCACTTGCTACCTACTTGCCACTCACTCTGCTCCCCTCCCCCTGCCCCAAGTCTGTCCAACTGGGAAAGGATCTTATCCTCCATGACAATTACTTCATCCACTTGACAGTCTTAGTTCCTTGGCTAACCATCCACAAGAAAATCTACAGGCAAACCACTTCACAGGGCTGG
This sequence comes from Mandrillus leucophaeus, assembly GCF_000951045.1. NCBI lineage: Eukaryota > Metazoa > Chordata > Mammalia > Primates > Cercopithecidae > Mandrillus > Mandrillus leucophaeus. The sequence continues at coordinate 2,531,728 of NW_012103120.1, read as the reverse complement.
AGTGATGATTAAATGGAGAAATGACGTAAAGCTTCACACAGGGTTTAGAATAATCCTCTTACCCTCTTTTCCCCAAGGGAAGAATCGTATTTAAATCTAGCAACTGTTAGCTTGTTGGAATAGAGAATGTTTGGAAATGGAGCAATAAGAATAAATCTCTTAACAGAAAACTTTCAGGCCAGGAGTTAGGGTAGTGGTTAGATGGAATAGAACAATTTGGGGGGCAACGGGGGCCAATTAATGACCTCTCAGGTCCCACTGTGTGGGTTTCACCAATTCTGTTCTTGCCTGAGGCAATTTGGAGGAGAGTGGCACTATATGAGAGATTCTCCTGTGCAGCAACCTCTTCTAGAAGACCACAGAGCCCAGTTAAAAATAATATAACAAATAATGATTTTGTGTGGGTGTGTGTTGCTTTTTTCCTTTTTTTTTTCCTTAAAGGGGTGAGGGCATGGAAAATATACATCAGACCAATGAAACAAAATGTCAAAAACACAAAAAAACAGAAAATGGAAAAATGTATTTACAAGTAGTACGTTACTATGATGAGAAAGCACAAAGAAGCCTGCTGCTGTAATACATGCATTGGCTCAAGAAGAAACTACTAAACACCATGTGAGCGAGAAGCCTATACTTATGGCACTGCGCTCCAGCCTGGACTGGCCCCACGACCTACACTGTATCAGACATACCATTTTCAGCTCCTGTTCACGCTCCCTCATAACGTTTTTTTTTTAAAAAAACATGCTATCCTTAATGAATTCATCTATTCCCATATGTGTCGACATGCCAGCAAATTTCCAAGTCCACATCTGGAGTTTGTAAGCTCTAAAATTGTGCTCCAGTAACTTTTCTTCGCTCAGATGTCCAGCTGGTATCTCAGATTTAAAAAAACATAACTCATTATCTTTCTCCAAGGCTGCTCTTTCTCCTATGTTGCCTATTTCTGCATTGGTTTCACTCTCTACCAGCTGTCTAAGCTAGCAACTCTGGAGCCATCTCAATGATTCCTTCACTCTCATTCTCACATTCAGAATTGATAGGACTTGGTGATTATCGCAGATCTTGTGGGTGTCTCCCCTGTAAACTCTTAGCATTCACTTCTCCTCTGCATTCAAAGCATTTCTGCACTCAAAGCATTTCTACTGCAAGCATCAGAAACTCTTTGCCTGGGAGATTTCTCTGGCTGCTGGTACTAACTCTGTGCACTTACGGGGCAGGTGAGAATTGTAGAGAGTTAAGTCCCTGGAATCAGTTCTCACTCAAGGACTGATGGAAGTTGATGGATATAGATTGGGTAGGGCAACTCTGAAGCATGCTCTATGCTGTCTCCCAGAGGCCTCCAGTGAGTCTGAGCCCCAATTGCCCACAGTAATAGTCTACTAATTAATGTATCTGAAACAGTTTCCATCCCTTTTCCATCTCCAACTGGTGCTTCCTTGCATCATTTATCAAATAAACTCCTTACATTCAAATCCTTGTTTCTGGGTCTGCTTCTAGGAGAATCTAACTAAAGCAATGGCCAGTTAGACACTGGAATAAAGAGAGGAGTTGAGAAGGGCTACAAAATCTTTCATATGGATGATAGGCGTTTTAGAGGTATCATTAATCATAATGAAAAACATATGTATTTTATATTAAGATGTTAGATAATTGAAACTGAGATAACCATTAGACATATTCAGTAGACTGTTGAAAATATACAGTTGAGGCCAGGTGCGGTGGCTCACATCTGTAATCCTAGCACATTGGGAGGACAAGGTGAAAGGATTGCTTGAGCTCAGGAGTTCAAGACCAACCTGGGTAACATAGTGAGACCTTGTCTCTACCAAAATAAATTTTAAAATTCGCTGGGTATGGGGTATGCACTTGTAGTCCCAGCTACATGGGAGGCTGAGTCAGGAGGACTACTTGAGCCCAGGAAGTTGATGCTGCAGGGAGCTGAGATCATTCCACTGCACTCCTGATTGGGCAACAGAGTGAAACCCTGTCACACACACACATTTAAAAAAAAAAAAAAAAAAAAAGAGAAAAAGAAAAAAAAAAGAAGAAGAAGAAAAGAAAAACAGAGAAAATATGCAATCGGAGATCAGGAGAGAAGACTGAAGATAAGGGCTAGGTGCAGTGCCTTGTGCCTGTAATTCCAGCACTTTGGGAAACTGAGGCAACAAAATGAGACCCTGTTTCTACAAAAAAAAAAAAAAAATTCTAAAAAGACTGGAGATAAGGATTTAGAAGTTATGTATTAGTGTATGTAGGCAGGTGCTAAAGCCATGGAAATGGATAAGGTGGCCAAAATGCAAATGTATGGTGAAAAGACCAGAAAATTAAGGAGTTAAGGATAGGTTTTTTTGAGATGGAGTCTTGCTCTATTGCCCAGGCTGGAGTGTAGTGGCGCAATCTTGGCTCACTGAAGCCTCTGCCTCCCAGATTCCAGCAATTCTCCTGCCTCAGCCTTCTGGGTAGCTGGGATTACAGGCACATGCCACCACACCCTGCTAATTTTTGTATTTTTAGTAGAGATGGGGTTTTGCCATGTTGGCCAAACTGGTCTCGAACTCCTGACCTCAGGTGATTTTCAATCATGACATTGAAAAATTGGTAATGACTTACATATCTAATAATAAAATATAGTTAAATGGGTATGTCCCAAAATACTTAGTAGTCATTAGTGTTTTGTTTCTCTATTACTACTATTAATAGACGCAAAGACTAAATATCAATAAAGGCCAAAACGAGCGAAGAAAGTGGCAGCCTTTTATTTGCAAATATGCATACACTCTCGGGCGAGGTTCTCTGGTCCTCAGCTGTGGGGGGCCAGGGAAGTCGCACCGACACTCTCAGGTGAGGTTCTCTGGTCCACAAATGCGGGGGCTGAAGAAGTCATGCTGGCTCCTGCCAGTGGCAGAATTTTATGCATTGGTACTGGAAGGGGGAGGGCAGTGGGCGGGATAAGGGCGTGATAGGGGCGTCTCCATAGGCGTGGCTGGGTAAGTTTCGAACTCTTCGGATTGACGTCATCTGGCGCATGCTCGGTTGATCTGCATCTTCCCGGAGCGGGCTGCATTTTCCCGTGCACGGGAATGTTGGTGAGGAAGAACCCGGAAGCAACATGGATTGTGCCTTCTTGTTCACCTTCCTCCATCTTGTCCTTTCTCCCTCACCCAAACAATTAGAACTAATGTTGTAGGCCAATATGAACGTGGAAAGTTGCTCGTGAGAGTTTTAAGTGAAAAAAATCAAGTTAGCAAAATAAGTATGTTTCAATTTCTGGTTATATTCCTTAGCTGGAATACAAACACTGCAAGTGTGGGCTGTCCATTGTTGACATCTCCCCCTCCACCCCCAGCGTGTTTGCATTGATTTATATGCATTGTGGCTTTTGTTCTAGCTGAGAGGAGAAGAGGTATAATTGGTAGAAGAGATGAGGAGGAATGTGGAGGAACATGGGGAGTGCAGTAACGAATCTATTTCCTGCCTCAATTCTCATACTAGGTTGAGCTCCTAGGCTTTGTGAATGACAGCTGGAAGGGATGGAAATGTTTCATTTTTAAAAAATAAAAATATGATATTGTAATTTTGGACAAGGGAGTAGGGGACAAAGCCCCAGAAAGTTCAGGAAAGAACTGTGAGATTTGGTGCATATGGTACAATAACTCCTAGACCAGATGTCAAAAACTGCCATGAAGCTGGAGAGGAGACAATTCTCCCCATCTGTGTGGTAGAGGCTACTCACTGTCCCCCAATATCTCTTCATCTCACCTTGCTTATTAATACAATTTTAGGTAGGCACTCAGGTGACAAGACTATGTTTTGCAGATCCCCTTGCAGCTAGGTGTGGCTTTGTTATCAGATGGAATGAGGGGATATGATTGTAGAAACTCCAGCAGCCATCTTGAATGAAGGATTCAAGGCAAGCTCTGATGATGGCAGAGTCACGAGATAAAAGGAGCCGGGGACCCTGTCACAGGACAGAGCTGCCAGCAATGCCATCTCTATAACAAACACTAAATATTACTCATATCTAAACCTGAACGTAGATAGGCAGTAATTTCTAACCAGTGTTTAGCCCAGCACAAGGCCTGGGTGGTAGACTTTCAATAAATGTAGAATTAAGTTTATTCACACTATTTCGAGTTATGGAAGGCAAGAATCAGACCTTAGACTTTCGTGCTCAATCTTGAAGACAGTGTTTTTCAACCCTTTCAACCGATTATCTCTCAAAACCTAAAATCTCATCCACCATCCCACTCTGTTTTACCGGGCAGATGTGTTTCTCAACCAAAGAAATAGAAGATAGTGTGTTTTCTACCTATTGTCAGTTAGCTAATTAGAGCAGGATGCTGGCGATGCCAAAATCTGTAGCCCCATCCCTTATATGGCACTTGAGGGGAGCGAGTATAAAGCAGTAGTTAAGACCAAAGGTTTTGGCCTTGGGGCTGCAGTTATCTCTCCTTTTCAAGACCTTGGGGTCAATGTTTAACCTCTCTGGGCCTCATCCAAGAAATGGAAATACTAGTAATACTCCATATGGTTGTCGCAAGGGTGAAATCTCTGTAGAAAGTGCCGAGGAATGCCTAGCACAACCAAGAGCTTGTCAAACTTGTCACGCTTTACTGTCTGTAGCGTGCATTAGGCAAACGATAGTTTTATTTGTTTATTTCATCTTCCAAGTATAAGAATACATTGTAGCTCGACATTTTGACACCGGCCCCTAAATCTTTCCCACCACCACCCCCGCTGCGACAAAGCACTACGCTCCTTACGACAGCGTACGACGCCTAGCCTGACAGGAACACCTCTTACGGTAGAACCGCGCGGGCCAATCGCGCGGCTCCCGGGCGAAAACGTAACTGCGCCTGTGCATGCGCAGGGCGGGGAGACCTTGGCGAGGCGGCGGAGGCGCCCAGCGGAGGTGAAAGCATTGGCGGAAGGGAAGATACAGCGGAAAAATGCAGAGCTGGAGTCGTGTGTACTGCTCCTTGGCCAAGGTGAGGGCCGAGTAGGTGGGGTCGTGCTGAGCCAGAGGCACGGAAGGTCCCGCTCAGTGGGTCCGGGACGCGGCCTAAGCCCGTTGGCCTGGTGGAGCCCAGGCGCCTGGCCCGCACCACCCCTGGCACCGCCTCTGCACCGGCTCAGCCCGGCCCTAGGCTCCGAGGTAGCAGCTTCTCCTGCGGCGGTAGCAGGCGAGGGACGGGCCTGGGCCCCAGGCTGTGGCGAGTCCTTTCAGGTTGTGTGACGGCCGGCGGTCACAGATGCCACACCCCCAAGCCTGGGCCGAGGGCCATCCCGGTCACACAGAGGCCTCTACCTTGGAGGAAGTGTAAGCCACCCACGTCCCGTATAGTCTGGCTCTTTATACCTTCTGCCTTTTTCTCATCCTAATTCTGACCCCTGAGTGGCCTCGTTTTATGCAGTGGGCAGGTAACCCTGGGGTCACTTCTTGAATGGTTCAGACCCAGTCAGCTCCAACAGAAAGCCCTCGGAATTCCTCTAAGGTCTTGTCAGTGTTGGCAGCTTTCAGCTGGTGTTCATTGCCATCTCTCAGGTCTTTCTGGATATTTAAATCTTTAATTGCAACAGGTTATCAGAACAACTTTCCTTTTTAACCTGCCTACCATACACACAATTAATACACCTACAAATTGTGTGTATGTGGCACCGTGGCCGGGTACTATATTGGTGGAGACCTCAAAAATAATATAGCGATCAAACCCCTTTGTTTCAGAGATGAGGAACCTGCGTTCCCAAAAGTTAATGTAACATTCTATAAGTCATGCTTTTAGGGAGCGGCGGAGGTGGGACTAAAACTCTAAGATTGACAATCGGCTGCTCTTTGGGTTTGCTGTCCTAACCTCAAGTGTTAAGAGTTGCCTTGGAGTAGTTTTGTCACTGCCGCCCATTTGCCTACTGTGATAGGAGCAGGGGCTGTTTGCTTTCTTTCTTTCTGCCTCATTGCCCTTAGGAAATGGTAGCCATCCATATATAGAGATTAGGGAGATGATGAGTTTTATCAAACTGTCATAGCTCCAGAACGTAAGTACACTACTTGGTGCATTTTCCTAAGTTACCTTGTCTAATTTGCTATTCCTAGTTGATGGCTCAGGAACATCTTCATAGATGGTTCTAAGTAAATATGGACTATATATACATGCTGGCTTAAAGTTAGGAAACAAAAATTACAGGTAAAAGGATTATCATGTATAGATTATTCAAGTATTTAAGTTAGAACTTTCAGAGCTTTATTCATTTATTTATTTTGAGACGGAGGCTCACTCTGACGTCCAGGCTAGAGTGCAATGGCGCGATCTCGGCTTACTGCATCCTCCGCCTCCCGGGTTCAAGCGATTCTCCTGCCTCGGCCTCCCGAGTAGCTGGGATTACAGGCGCCCACCTCTATACCTGGCAAATTCTCTTGTATTTTTAGTAGAGACGGGGCTTCACCATGTTGGCCAGGCTGGTCTGGAACTCCTGACCTCAGGTGATCCACCCACTTCAGCCTCCCGAAGTGTTGAGATTACAGGCGTGAGCCACCACGGCTGGCTCAGAGCTTTATGACATTAAAATGATCCCTGGCACTAATAGCCATGTTTTCTGAAAATTGAATAAAAATACCATTGAATACATTTTTAAAATTAAGTATGAGATGGTTTGTTGACTATTCATAATAAAAAGATGGGTGTGGCAAGCTGAGACTGAAAAGTTCAAATGATTAGTTATCGTCAAAGAGGGAAAGTTGATCTGTAACTTCTGTGTGGCAATGGAAGAAGATACACTAATAATCCTTGCTTGATACATTTGCCAAAAATTGTTCTGTTTTCATCAGCCTTAAGTAGTTCTATGTTTTGAATTCATATCTTACATAGTAGGAACATTTTCTTTTTCTAGAGGGGCCATTTCAATCGAATATCTCATGGCCTACAGGGACTTTCTGCAGTGCCTCTGAGAACTTACGCAGATCAGCCGAGTAAGTACTTAAGTAAAACATTTTTTTCATCACGTTAGTTGACAGTTCGTTTTTGTTTCTATGTAAAAGTAAGTGAATATTGGAATAACTTATGTTAAGTGTCTTATAGTTCATTTGTTTATGTATTTATTCGTTTGAATGTGTGTTGAGCTAGTGTGTTCCAGGCGGTGAACAAGGTAAAACCCTGCTCTTGTGAAACTTGTAATTTGGTGATAAAAGACAAACAATATATAAGTAACGGATAAATATTTTTGGGAAGTAACTGACAATTAAAGCAGGTGATAGGGAGAAAGATAATTTTAGATACAGTGTCAGGAAAGGCCTTTCTGAGGAGATGATGTCTGGGCAGGATCCTGAGTGAAGTGAAGGATTGAGGTTACTTCAGGCAGAGGGAAACAACACTGAGAAAGGTCTGAGGTGGAACTTAGCTTGTGAAGTTTAAGGAATAGCAAGAAGGCTGATGGGGCTGGAACAGAAACGCATAGAATGTAAAATCAGAGAGGTAGGCAGGAGACAGATCATGGAGTGCCTTATAAGCCAGGCCTAGTAGTTTGGATCGTACTCCAAGTATGATGGGAAACAAAGGTTTTGAGCAGGGCAGCAATTTCATATGTTTACATTTAAAAAGTTAATTTTGTCCATTGAGTGAGGTTGTGTTGGTTATTTTAATACTGTTTAGAATGATGAGATGACTTTCTTGACATCCTGAATGAAAGTTTTCATGGGTTTATCAAAAGCATGTTTTAAAGATTAGCAGGATGTACCTTAAAAGGAAGCTATGGATTATGGAATTTTCTCTGGTATACTTTTTTTTTATTTTTGAAGTTCCTGTAAAGGATATGCGTTTTATTTTTTTTAAATATTTAAAACAGAAAATCAATAGGATTATATTGAAGTACCAAGGATATTGATTATTTGAAATGAACTGTTTTGACATTTACTGAATTCACCCATATGGATTATAAGTAAAATCGAATGTCTTAAAGCTTCAATTATAGAAATCATTATCTGGGGGAACTGTGACTGTCAGTCTCCCTGCATTCTGTGAAGTAATTTAATCCTGTATCCTCAACTGTTATCCAGCCATTATCATTTTGGGTATTTTATTTCTAGAGGAAGGGGGAGGATTCTAGTCACCCATGACCAACAGTGAGTGAGTGATTTATCCTAGCTTTAAACAGTTCAAGAAATCCTTTTTAAAAAAAAGCTAATATGATGATGAGGGGAAAAGTTGGACCTCTTATACACTTTGTCTCTTTTTAAATGGGAATCTCATTTTCTCAACTCACATAACAGGAGAGATGTTAGATTTTCATTTCTAAAGGATGTTTTTTATACCTTTGGAATCAGTCAACAAAGATTATTCAGTGCCTTCTATTTGCCAGGCAGCTCCTGAGCCAGAACTTGGATTTTAGTGGAATGAGGCTGAGCGTTCCACGATCAGTTTGGGGATGCCTTGACATTGAGTAAATCATGAATCACTTAGTACCCATGTATGTAAAGTGTGTAAAAGCTTTGAGTAGATGCAGTAACAAACATTTTACACACATACTTGTATTTGTCTGAGGTATGTGCTTACTGTCTTTTCCCCAGGAATGCAGACTTCATCAGGGCAGGGACTGTGTGTGACTGACTGTTTTGTTTTGTACCTAAAGTGATACAGTAGGTAATCAGTACATATTTATTGAATGAATGAACCCTGGGCCAGGTCTGTTTTAGTTACTGCTCTATGGCAAAGCATCTGGTATGGTGTCTTGTACAAAGTAAGTATCCAGCTACAACAATAATAATATTAACTGATGCACTAAGGGCTTAACTCTGTCTTGGGCACAGATTTAACCCTCATGGCCTTTCTGCTACCTATGTGCTGCTGTTCTCCCCATTTTATAGATGGAAGAGTTAGGTTTTTCAACTAGGAAATGACAGAGCTGGGAGAATCCTTTTGACTTCAGAGCCTGCACTGTTAATGTTTTATTCAGTTTTCTTCCTTACATGAGTATTGATTGACTCTCCTGAGAAGTTCAAATCTTACTATGATACAGTCTCGGTTACAACATCTGAGAGATGTCTGAATAGCCTTATGAACCAGGTTCATCAGAATTTGCAAAGTTGTGTGTGTTGCTGTTGATGTGACCTTTTATTTCATGACAGCACTTAATCAAACTTGTAGCACTTATATCACTCATGTTCACTCATTCATTCATTCTTTTATTTATTATTTCGACAGATACTAATATCTACTATGTGTTAGTCACTGGGCTAACTACTGGAATACAGCAGTGAGCAAGACGGACAAGACCTAGCTTTTATAGAGCTTACAATTTAGTTGGGGGAGACAAACATCCAACACATAATTGTGACTGGGGTCCACAGACTAAGCATAGGGAGTAATGACATCTATATATATATGGATTGGGAATGGTCACATAATTCTTTCCTTAGGAATTATGTTGATAGCTGAAAAGGTTGAGAGTAACTCTGGTTACAGGTTGGACCTTTCACTGTAATTCTTTTTTTTTTTTTTTCCTGTTTAGACTATAAGAACTAGGGCTATGTCATTTATGTATACACACACACGACACAGCATGTGCAGGCACACCCCCCCAAGAGCTTAACGTAGTGTTTGTAATGTGAAATGCGTGCTGTTAGTGTTTATTTCTAGGTAGATGGAACAGATCGTACATAGGTAGATGAGCATAATTCTATGCATGTAGGCTAAGAGTAGTAATTCACTGTTACTGAGGCTTAAACTGCATGGTATTGGTGAGTAAACAGAACATGGTAGGAGATGAGGCTGGAGAAATAGTTACTGAAGGAATTTGGATGTTGTACTTAGGAACATGGGCTTTATCTAACAAGAGATTGGGGAACCAATAGAGCATAACAACAAAGAGAATAACATCTGAGTTGGGTTTTAGCTCTGTGGTAGCACTGTGTAGACTAAAATGGAGGATGTGAATGAGACTAGAGGCTGCCGGACTGAAGTTTGGAGGTGGATCTGAGAAGGGGAGTAACACTGAGTAACCAGTATGCACCTGGCACCTTCTTAGGATCTTAACATGCGCACTCTCTGAGGCTGCAGGTGTCATCCTTACTATTATCCCCATGTTATCAAAGCCCAGAGAGATTGAGTAATTGACCCAAGAACTTAGCCGGGGTAGAGTTTGGAACCCAGGTTTGTTTTACTTCAGATTATTTCTTTTTTTACTGTATTTCTTCTTTAGGGACCAGGAGGTTATGACCAGAAAGTGGAGTGTTGATTTCAGAGGCTGAACAGTTTTGGGTGATAACAAGTATAGAGTGTTCAGTATAGGAGGAAGTTACTGAAAAAGACTGGAGAATAAGGCCATTGACAATGTAAAAACAACTTCCCTTACCCCTCAACAAAATGTCAGCAAATAAACCTTACCAAGTAGCTCTTATATTCAGTACATTTGGTAATTAATGATTATTGCCTTATGACATCTCTTTTCCTGTTTGATTTTTCTTTTTAAAAATCTGGGTTTTTTTTTTTTTTTTTCTTTCTAAGACGACGTCTGGCTCTTGTCTCCTAGACTGGAGTGCAATGGCACAATCTTGGCTCACTATAACCTCCGCCTCCCAGGTTCAAGCAATTCTCCTGCCTCAGCCTCCCGAGTAGCTGGGATTACAGGCACCTGCCACCATGCCCGGCTAATTTTTGTATTTTTAGTAGAGATGGGGTTTCACCATGTTGGCCAGGCCGGTCTTGAAGTCCTGACCTCAGGTGATCTACTCGCCTTGGCCTCCCAAAATACTGGTATTACAGGTGTGAGCCCCCACGCCCAGCCAAAAATCTGGTTTTATCTTCATTTTGACATGTACCTCTTTTTCCTCACTGTATTGTAAGGTTATTGAAGGTACTGATGAGTCATAACTATTTGATTTTGTTCTGATAGTAAAGCATATTCTTGTCATTTTAGTTGAAGTTCTTGATTGTCCAGGAGATTATGGGATCATCTGAGTGTTTTGGCAGGCGATAGAACATAATGGTACATGGGAGCATACATGTCAGAATCTAGAGGACCTTGTTTGAATCCTGGCTAGATTACTTACTAGTTGTGTAGCCTTATGCAAGTTATTTAGTTGTTTTCAACCTTTTCTTCCTCTGTTAATGGTAGTAATAACTATGTCATAGAAATGTAATGAGGCTTACATAAGACAGTACACGTGACTGGCTCACTAACTGGCACATTGTAAACTACCCAAGTGTTAGGTATTGTAGACTGACTTTTTTTTTGAAACAGCGTCTCACTCTGTCGTGCAAGCTGGAGTGCAATGGTGCGATCTTGGTTCACTGCAACTTCTGCCTCGCAGGTTCGGGAGATTCTCATGCGTCAGCCTCCTGAGTAGCTGGGACTACAGGCATGCACCACTATGCCCAGCTAATTTTTGTATTTTTAGTAGAGATAGGGTTTCACCATGTTGGCCTGCCTTGTCTTGAAGTCCTGACCTCAAGTGATCCACCCACATTGGCCTCCCAGAGTGCTGGGATTACACAGACTGACTTCTTGAGATACATCTTATAATTATATTGATGATTAAAATTGATTTGTAACACAACACCTTTATTTCAGTGGTAGCCTGGATAATGTGGTGCCTTATTTTCCTTGTAATGATCTAATATGTAACACTTGGAGAATTTGTAGAGTACTTTTCTTGCCTTTTTTCTTTGAGTTAATTTTAATAACATTAATTGCCTTGTTCAAGTCAGTCACTTCTTATTGTACTCCAGTATTTTTAAAGTATCAACCTGATACTTTAAACCTGATAGGAGCACACATTTCAGAATCTAAAGGACCATGTTTGAATCAGCTGATACTTCACTGACACTTGAAACACAGATTGCTATTCAGCTGTCATTTGCCATTTTTCCATCAGGCTTGCCTTAAATAAATGTATTTCATTTAACTACTTTTCTGTATCCTTTTTTTTTTTTTTTCTGAGATAGAGTTTCGCTCTTGTTACCCAGGCTGGAGTAGTGCAGTGACACGGTTTTGGTTCACTGCAACATCCACCTCCCGGGTTCAAGTGATTCTCCTGCCTCAGCCTCCCGAGTAGCTGATTACAGGCTCTCACAACCACGCCTGGCTAATATTTTGTATTTTTGGTAGAGATGGGGTTTCGCCATGTGAGGCTGGTCTCAAACTCCTGACCTCAGGTGACCACCTGCCTCGGCCTTCCAAAGTGCTGGGATTACAGGCATGAGCTACCATGCTGGCCTGTATTCTGATTTTTTAACTTTATGTATGGGACCTAACCTGTAAAATTCTTCTTGACAAGGAGAGGGTGAGTCAGAATCATTTGTTGTCAGCTTTCATTTGTATGCATCCTTTGGTACAGGTGAGAGTTAGATTATTTTTCTGACATTTTATTATGAAAAATTACAAACATTTAGAAAATTGTAAGAATTTTACATTGAACACCCATAATTTTCTTCCATTAACATTTTCTGTGCTTACAGTACCACATATGTGCTCATCAGTTTATCCATCAGTCCATCTTATTTTTTGATACATTTCAAAGTATATTGTAGATGTGTGTATACTTCCCCTAAATACTGGTTTGTTTTTGAAAGTTTGTTCCTGGCTTATACCCTCCTGTATTCTCAGTTGACAGATCTTTACATAAAGAGTCTGCTTTTTTCTCATTTTTGTGCATCTTAGCACTTTAGTGGTATTGTGATGGAATATTACATCTAGTATCTATAGTGAGAGAGGAACTCTTGAATTTTTGGTATTTTCTGAAGTTTAAAAAAAAAAAAATAACCGCTAAGATTACGTAGTGAATAGGGAAATGAAACCCAAGGGTTTTGGCTATTATCTTTTATCTCTTGTTTACTTCTCCTGACCTTACTAAAACAGTTCTTTTCCAAACCAAATTTATTTTTCATTTTAGTACCATGGACCTACTATAAGAATTGTTACATATCCGTGATTAAAGATACATGCTCAAAAATACATATACTCAAAATTTAAAATATTTAATTTAGTTTTATTGTCATTAAAAGGGTTTTTGGAGAATCATAGCAATAATATGTTATAAATATATATGCTCATGTAAGAATGAGAAAAGAATATAAAATATGGCAAAAATTGAATTTTATAAAAACTTTCCTAGAGGAAAGATTGGGAGGTTCTATAAACAGTTTTCTCTGGGTTGTATGGCAATGTGGATGGGTTTTTTTTTTTTTTGATTTAGTGTATTTAAATTTATTCAGTAAACTTGTATTTTTAATCAGAAAAGACATTAAAAATTCAGCAAAGAAACCTGTTTTGTAGCTTGTATTTACATTACTCTGAAATTAAAAATTAGAACCCATTTGAGGGATGTTGTGTAGATTATCACTTGGTTCAAGATTTGAAAATAAAAATACATTTTATTAGATACTTAATTCTGAACCTGAGTCTGAACCACGCAGGGTGGCTAAAAAGCACAGATGGATCAGTAAAAATTGAAGCAATTTTTCATATATTGAAATGACTGTACGTATTTTTCATGTATTATCTCAGTTATCATCTGCTATAACCAAAGAAAATCTCGTACTTTCATTTATTCAGCAGGAGGGATTCTTAGATTTTTGTGGATAATTGGGCTGAATAACTTAGTTATCCACCAACACAGAGGTTCTATGATTCTATTCAGGCCAGCAAAGGTTTTTGAATGATATTACTCTAGGGGTGTGTGTTTTTGGGGAGAGGTGGTGATGCAAATTAGAATAGTATTCTTTGTAGGTCAGAATATACCTACTATGTATAGAATACTTACTATGTGTGCTAGAGGTACTATGCTAAATTATTACATGCATTATTTTATTCTATGAAGTAGATTTTTTTGTGGTCTTTCTTTTGCCAGGTATGGAAACAAAGATGAGGCAGGTTAAATTACTCACCTAAGGTCACTTAGGTAGTGATTATAAAGCTTGATTATTGCTCTCTGGGATTTTAGTTTATGATGGTTAAAACTGAGGAATGGAATAGTATTGAATAATGGAAAGACTACTGGAAGTAGAGTCAAAAAGCTTAGTTTGTCTCTGCAGTTCACTTGCCAGTTAACCTTAGACAAGTTAATTGACCTCTCTTGAACTTCTTGTTTCTTCTGTGAAATGTCTTATTTATGACATCTTTATCTTCCTCATAGGAAATTCTGAGACTCAAACATGATAATATATGTGAATATGTGTTACGAATTGCTAAATGCTAGACTAGTTGTGGTTGTCAGGACAGTGGAAGGGGAAGAAAAGGGAGACTGTTTCCTAACTCTTAAAAGTCATTGTTACTTTATTTGAAGTTGGATTGAGAAGAATGGGAGTAATTGAACTTATTTGCACATTAGTATTATGATTGTTACACTCCTAAGGATACTGATCAAAATTAATTTTCAATTTTTTATCTTTATTTGAAAAATAGCCACAGTAGTTAATTGAATATTCTGGTTAGCCTATTATCTTTAAAGTATACAAAAAATATCAATATGCAAGTTCAAAACATATTTGTTAAATATTACGTGGAAGCTGTTTTTTCCCTCATATTTCAGAAGGACCTGAAAAAGGTAATAGGTCTTAAATTTATTGGAAATATTAAAGCATTATATAAAATTATCTTATTTAATTCTAACATCAATCATTAAAGGCAGTGTTTTCATCCCCATATTACAGAAAGGTTAAGTCATTTGGTCAAGTTCACACAACTAATCGTTGGCAGTGCTGAGATTTGAAGCCCAGAATGTCAGAATTCCAAAGCTCAGGCTCTTTGCTTCATACATACTTGTCTTCCAGTATCACTAAATTCCTGTCAGTTATTAAATCAATAGAATTTAGGAAGGTCAGTGGATACAATGTTAGTATTACAGAACTCAGTTGTGTTTCTGCATGTTGTAATGAATAGAAAATAATAGAAAATGAAATTTAAGATAACAGAAAATGAAATTTGAATATTTACGCCATTTTTCAGTAGCATCAAAGAGCATCAAGTAGTAGTAATAAAATAGTGCAGAAACTATGTAGAAAATGCTGATTTGTACTCTAAGAGATTTAAGTATTGGGTTATTTGTTTGCTCTTCCAAAGAGCTCTTTTTGGTAACTATTAAGCAATTTACTATTTTATATCAATTTGCTTTTATTGTAGTTGATGCTGATGTAACAGTTATAGGTTCTGGTCCTGGAGGATATGTTGCTGCTATTAAAGCTGCCCAGTTAGGCTTCAAGGTAAGGTTTGAACTCCAACTAAGTATTGATTTATTTTGATTTGGGAAGGGTTGATCATGTGTATAAAGTACTTTGCAGGCAAAAACATGGTAAATACTTTCTTAACTCTATAAATAACTTGTAAGCCTGAGACTAATAAAGATTAGGTTCATTTGGTTATAGTATTCTCTTGGAATGGAAAGTGAAATCTATTAGTTTTCTTCTCTTCCCAGTACTTTTCATTTTGACTTCTAATCACACTTTGGAAGATACAGTGATGGAACTAAAAGCGTATATTTGGTAATGTTAAGCACACAAAAATATCTTTTAGAATAATTCACTTTTGGGTTAGCCCAAAAGAGTTTATTATTATTCAAATGGTAAATTATAAAGGACTACATATTTTAGTCTCTGTGAAAACACAGCTCAAATAGCTTGTTTTGTAGACAAATTAAGACATATATTTGGAATTTTAGTGATCTGAAACATTGGGGTTATGTGCAGTTAAATAATATTTTCTTTGGTTGTAGACAGTCTGCGTTGAGAAAAATGAAACACTTGGTGGAACGTGCTTGAATGTTGGTTGTATTCCTTCTAAGGTGAGCATATGTTTTGTACAGCGCAGAGATTGTTTTTGGCTAGCAACCAACTAGAAGGATGGATTGAGACTAGATTAGACAAATACACTTGTTAAAAAACAATCCAAGTTGTGGCACATTTCACACAGAGAAAAAAAAGAATGATAAAAAACACACTTCTCTTTTGTAAAACTTAAAGAGTGCTGTCACTATTCTGCCGCTCATTCCTGAAATAGCTTCCTTGTCTCAGAATGCCTAGCTTTCCATTCAGACAGACTCTGATGTTCTAGTTTTTTCTCTTTATCTTTCCTTTACCAATGTAACAGATAATAGATAGTAAGTAAATTGTTCTTTTAGGTCCTTTATGTATGTAAACATGACTGCCTTTTTCACCTGCCACCCTGAAGTGTGTACTTATGCCTTTACTTTTAAAGAAAGTAAAAGTCTTTTTCATTCTTGTTTGTTGAATGTTTTTCACATCATTATTGTCTGTCTTTGATTAGTAAGAGAAACTGAATGGGTGTAGTCCCATATACTATTCCATGTAGAGAATGCCATGTCTTTTTTTTTAACTTCTTTTAAAATTTTTATTGTAAAGTGACAGATTACAATTGTATATATTTATGACATACAAAGTGGTGTTATGATTTATGACTATAATGTGGAATAATTTAGTCAAGCTAATTAACATATTCATTACCTACCATTTTTGTGGTGAGAACATTTGAAAGAGAATATCGGCCGGGCGCAGTGGCTCACGCCTGTAATCCCAGCACTTTGGGAGGCCGAGGCGGGCAGATCACCTGAGGTCAGGAGTTCAAGACCA
>NW_012103120.1:2446029-2515104 GCF_000951045.1 Mandrillus leucophaeus | reverse complement strand
GATGCTATTTATATGAAGCCTGAATACACGCACAGACTAGTATGCAAGTTTATGGACATGCGTGTTTGTAGTAGTAGAGTTAAAATATGTGGTTGGGCGCCGTGGCTCACGCCTGTAATCCCAGCACTTTGGGAGGCCGAGGCGGGCAGATCACCTGAGGTCAGGAGTTCAAGACCAGCCTGACCAACATGGAGAAACCCCTCTCTACTAAAAATACAAAATTAGCCAGGTGTGGTGGCGCATACCTGTAGTCCAAGGGAGAATTGCTTGAGCCCAGGAGGCGGAGGTTGCGGTGAGCCAAGATCGCACTATTGCACTCCAGCTTGGGCAAAAAGAGCGAAACTCCGTCTCAAAAAATAAAAAGAAAGAGACTATCATTTCATAAGTGCTTTTTGACTATTTGAAGTCTATGTATGAATATTTGATAATTTAATCTTTTTAATTTCCTTTAGGCTTTATTGAACAACTCTCATTATTACCATATGGCCCATGGAAAAGATTTTGCATCTAGAGGAATTGAAAGTAAGTATACTTTTCATACTTAATAACATAACCAGACTGCTTGACTTGGCTCTTCTGTCTAAAGACTTAAATGTGTCTAATGTATGTATAATAGATGTTTAGTGAAGGAAGAGTAAAATAAAGAATCTCAAAAATTTGGAGAGATTTACTTAAAAAGGAAGGCCTAAGTCCAGATTTCTCCCAGCCAAGTATAACCAAGCCTAACTCTGCAAATCCAGATTTCTACCATTATATCTTCTGTTCCTTTGCCAACTTTTTCCTGAGGTTTGCCTTTATGTGTTTTTGAAGAGTCAGTTTTCATTTCCTGAAACCTGGACATCACTGAGAAGGCTGGATTCCTGAGTACTATGGGGAGATAGAGGAAGGAAGGAAGGCCCACTTAAGCTTTTGGTAGTAGAAAAATTAGAGAGAAAGAGTGAGGCATAGCGGAAAAGGAAAAGGACATTTCATAACATATCTTGTCTCCTGACATACTTTTTGAGCTGTTTTAATCTTTTGTCTCCACTTATTGTTGTTGGTAGGTACTTCCAGAAAGGTAGTCTCTTCTGGGCAGGACCTAGTCATAACCTTGGGTTGTTACTTTTCCTTCATTTGTTTCTTTACAGAGGTAGGTTTGAGGGGCTACTTACAGGCAGTCCATTGGATATAGAGATGATGTGTATGCACTAAATCATATAGAATATCATACTAGATGAAAAATGGAATGATGTAAAGAAAGAAGAGCTAGGGGTAGTCAGGAGACCTGCATTGTAGGCAAGGCTTTTACATCCTAGCTCTGTGACCCTGGGTAAATCAGAAATCTTTCAGTCTCTTTTTCCTTATCTCTAAGATATGTGTTGGTTGTTATGTGAGGTACTTTCTAAGATACCCTTCTTACCTCTAAAGTTTAATTGAGTTGAGCATTTTTATCCAATACTGTTGCTTCAGAGTTCTCTTCTGAGTTGAATGAGTGATTAAAACCTAGGTGATTAAACTTTGTCAGCCATAATTATAAGTTATTACATTTTGAAACTTTAATACTGGCTTTTATGAGCATTAGGTTGAAATTTTCCAGTTGGTGAGTGAAAAACACTGCACAGTGCTTCAAGAATTTAGCTAAGGACTAAAGATTAATTTAACAAATTACAGTGTCCGAAGTTCGCTTGAATTTAGACAAGATGATGGAGCAGAAGAGTACTGCAGTAAAAGCTTTAACAGGTGGAATTGCCCACTTATTCAAACAGAATAAGGTCAGTGTTTAATATTCAGATTTCTGCTTTACTTTGAATACACATTAAACTTTGCATTATGGAGTGATGATATTTGAACTTGGTTACAGGGGAATATTTATTTAATTTAAAATAGCTTGCTAACCTGAAATAGATTTCCTTGACATATATCACATGTTTTGCTGCATGGTGTAGCATTACTGAGTAAGGAAGCATTTTGTTTTAGATAAATTATTTACAGAGTAATTTTTCCTTGGAATGATTCATCAAACAAATTACTTTAAACTTTGCGAATTTATAAACATTATTTCATAAAGGTTATTCATGTCAATGGATATGGAAAGATAACTGGCAAAAATCAAGTCACTGCTACGAAAGTTGATGGCGGCACTCAGGTTGTTGATACAAAGAACATTCTTATAGCCACGGGTTCAGAAGTTACTCCTTTTCCTGGAATCACGGTATTTGTGCTTCGTAATTTACAACCATTACAACTTTTCTTTAGAAATATGTTTTATAAATTATTTATGCTATTTGTGAACTTTGAATGAGAGATTTCTGACTGAAATACTATATTTTGATGGTCATTCAGCTTTGGGAAGTTACCTGTCTTTATTCTGCAGTGATTTTGACCAGCTATAGAACACTTTATATTAAGATATGTTTGAGTACAGTATGAAGTTAAAATTGACCATTGCGTTTGGAATATTGGAGGATAAAATTTAAAGTCAGCATTTTTAATGGGATTTGATGGAATTAGGTATATAGATACCTCAAAACAAATAAATGACGTAGTATTTTTAGTGATTCTGCTGAGATCACAGTTTATAAATACATTTATCTCTTCATATCCTTCGTGGATTGGTTCCAGGACCCCCCCTTGGATACCAAAACCCACAGATGCTCAAGTGCCTTATGTAAAATGACATAGTATTTGCATATAATCTGCATACTTCCTCCTGTATACTTAAGTCATCTCTAGGTTGCTTATAATACCTAATACACTGTAAATGCTATGCAAGTAGTTCTTATACCGTATTGTTTAGGGAATAATGACAAAAAAACCCATCTGTACATGTTTGGTACAGATGCAGCCATCAATTTTTTTTCTGAATATTTTCAGTGCATGGTTGGTTAAATCTGCAAATTCAGAACCCATAGATATGGAGGGTCGACTGTACTAGGTTTTTCAGATTATTTTGATTATATCTTTTGTTTTTCTTACAGATTGATGAAGATACAATAGTGTCATCTACAGGTGCTTTATCTTTAAAAAAAGTTCCAGAAAAGATGGTTGTTATTGGTGCAGGAGTAATAGGTGTAGAATTGGTAAGTGTTGTCTTTCTGCTTCTTATTACCTCCTTGGAGTTGGAAGAGACTTAAAGGTCACCTTTTTGATTCTTTGTATAACATTATAGGCTGATCAGCATTGAGTTTTGCTTGAACACTTCTAGTAAAAAGAGTTTACTTTTGTTTTTTTCAAGACAACCTATTTATTTACTCATTTAGAATGTTCTTCTTTATTTTAGTCTGTTTCCTTGTACCTTCCACCCTCCTATTTCCTAGAACTGGTCTAATTCTTTTTTAATATGACAGCCATTCAGATATTTGAGGACAGCTTTTATCCTGAGCAAATTGCATTCCAGATAAAGATTATTCTCTTTACCACGACATACATGATTTGGCTCTTCCCTTCTCTATCCTCATCTTTATGCCTCTTAGGTTTTAGAAATGTCAAACTACTTGCATTTCTCTGAACACCATGTTATTTTAGACCTTCTGTCTGCCTTGTTCTCCCTTCTTGTCCATTTGGCAGCTTTCCACACAATTCCAATGACTTCCCTCCATTTTAGAGCCAGTGTGCCTTGTAATCACCAGGAATTGCTCTACTTCTGAAATATTACATTCAGATGTTTTATTATCTGTATAATAATATAATCTATATAATATATTGTAGTTTTATTTTTAGTTTTTTGAGGAACCTTCATACTGTTTTCCGTAGTGGCTTTACTAACTTACTTTCCACTAACAGTGTATGAGGGTTCTCCTTTCTCCACTTCCTTGTCAGCATTGCCATCTTTTTGATAAAAACCATTTTAACTGGGGTGAGATGATAGCTCATTGTGATTTTGATTTGTATTTCTGAATTAATAATGTTGAACAATTTTTCATACATGTGTTGTCCATTTGAATGTCATCTTTTGAGAAATGTCTATTCAGATCTGGTGCTTATTTTAAAACTGGATTTTTTTTTGAGCTCCTTATATATTCTGATTATTAATCTCTTGTCAGATGGATAGTTTGCAAATATTTTCTTCCATTCTGTGGGTTGTCTCTTTGTGAATTGTTTCCTTGGCTGTGCAAAAGTTTTTTAACTTAATCCCATTTGTCTGTTTTTGCTTTATTGCCTATACTTTTGAGGTCTTACACAATGAGTCTTTGCCCAGACTAGTGTTCTGGAGCATTTCTCCAATGTATTCTTTCAGTAATTCTATAGTTTCAGATTTTAGATTCAAGTCTTTAATCCATTTTGATTTGACTTTTGTATATGGTAAGAGAGAGGGGTCTAGTCTCATTCTTCTGCATACGGTTATCCAGTTTTCCTAGCACCATTTATTGATGAGACTGCCTTTTCCTCATTGTGTTTGTGATACCTTTGTTGAAAATGAGTTAGCGGAAAACGTGTGGATTTATATTTGGGTTTTTTATTCTGTTCCATTGGTCTATGTGTCTTTTTATGACAGTATGATGTTATGCTATTTTGGTTACTACAGCTTTTTAGTAAATTTTGAAGCTGGGTAATATGATTCTTCCAGGTTTTTTGTTGTTGTTGTTCAGGATTACTTTGGCAGTTGAAGAATGTCATTGGTAGTTTGATAGGGATTGCATTGAATCTGTAAATTACTTTGGGTAGTATTGTCATTTTAATGATATTAATTTTTCCAGTCTATGAATATGAACTATTTTTTGTGTCCTCTTCAATTTGTTTTATCAGTGTTTTTTAGTTTTTTATGTATAGATCTTTCACATCTTTGGCTAAATTGATTCTTAGGTGTTTTATATTCTCTGTAGCTATTGCAAATGGGATTGCTTTTTTTTTTCTTTTTTAGATTGTCCACTATTGGTGTATATAAATGCTACTGATTTTTGTATGTTGATTTTGTATCCTGCAACTTTACTGAATTAGTTTGTAAGTTTAATAGTTTTTTGGTGGAGTCTTTAGATTTTCTAAATATAAGATCATATAGTCTGCACAAAAGATTAATTTGACTTCTTCCTTTCCAATTTGATTGCCCTTTGTTTCTTTCTCCTCTATAATTGCTGAGGCCAGGACTTCCAGTATTATGTTGAGAAAAGTGGTGAAAAATGAGCATTCTTATATTGTTCCAGATCTTAGAGGAAAGGCTTTCAATTTTTGCCCGTTCAGTATGATGTTGTCCGTGAGTTTGTCTTACTATTTTGAGGTGTGTCCCTTCTATATCCGGTTTTTTGAGGGTTTTTATCATGAAGGGATGTTGAATTTTTATTAAAGGCTTTTTCAGCATCTGTTGAAATGATCATATGGTTTTTGTTCTTGGTTCTGTTAATGTGACGAATCATGTTTATTGGTTTATGTATGTTGAATCATCCTTGCATCTCTGGGATGAATCCTGCTTGATCATGGTGAATGATCTTTTTAATGTGTTGTTGAATTCAGTTCATTGTGGTTTTAACTTAGATTTCTCTAATGACTTACAGGGTTGAGCATTTTTTAATGTACTTATTTGCCATCTCTGTATCTTCCCTCTTCAGACATTTGTCCATTTTTTATTGAATTTTTCTTAGTTTGGAGAATTCTTTGTATATTCTGGATATAAATCCCTTATCAGATAGAAGTTTTGTAATTTTTTTCCCCAGTCTGTGGCTTCTGTTTTTGTGTTCTCAATGTTATCTAAAACTTTCTAATTTTGATGAGGTCCAATTTATCATTTTTCTTTTATGGATTGTGCTTTTGGTGTTACATCAAAGAAATCTTTGCCTAACTCAAGGTCAATTCTAGGATTTCCTCTCCTAGGTGTTCTTCTAGAAGTTTCATAGTATTGGGTTTTACATTTAGGTCCATGATCCATTTTGAGTTAACTTTTATATGTACATAGTGTTAGATTTTTAGTGTCACTGTATTGCCTCTAGTTAACTCAGTCTTCATACCAGAAATTCATGAGATTTTTTAAATGAATGCCCACACCTAATTTAGGGAAGGTAAACTTGTATAGTTCATTTGAATTACCAGATGGTTTTAGTATACATTCTTGCAAAGGATATGTTCATGGTTTTTCATATTTAATGCTGTGAAATTATGTTTATCTTGCCAGTTATGTATTGTTTAATATATAATTGTTTAGAAGTTATGCTAATTTTCAAAATGTTAAAGTAAACTGGCATTCAGTTTAAATTATAATTTGAATGAAAAAGTAAAAATTTGTCCTTTGTTGAGAAAAGAAAATAGGAAGCCAGTTTAATATTCTGCAAACATCAGTGATTTGTAGCCTACTTCCTTTTCCTCAAGACCTTTGCACTTGCTGTTTCCCTCTGCCTAGAACAACCCTTTTCCCCCAGTTAACTAGATAGTTCATTGCCTCATTCTTTCAAGTTTTGTGCAAATGTCACTCCCAGTGAGGCTTTCCCCAACCGTGCTATTCAAAATTGTAATCCCAGTAATCAGTAGTCCCAGTTTTACTTCCTGTTTTATTTTTCTTGTAGCACTTTATTCTCTGTTATGAACTTTACGTATTTGTCTATGTCCCCTGCCAGAATATAAGATCCTTGAGAACAGAGATTTTAGCCTTGTTCACTAATGTATGCCTAGAAGCTAAAATATTGCCTAGCATGTAGTATTCAACAGATATTGAATGAATAAGTTAATAAATGTATGAAGTTATACATATTTAACACAGGGTTAATTTTAAACCTCAGAGCTTCTCCATAGGAACATACTAGTGAAAGAAGAAAATATTTTACAATAAATTATTAAGATGATTTCATAAACATTTGCTATAGAAACTTTTATGATTATTGGGGTTTTTATTTGCAGGGTTCAGTTTGGCAAAGACTTGGTGCAGATGTGACAGCAGTTGAATTTTTAGGTCATGTAGGTGGAGTTGGAATTGATATGGAGATATCTAAAAACTTTCAACGCATCCTTCAAAAACAGGGGTTTAAATTTAAATTGAATACAAAGGTTACTGGTGCTACCAAGAAGTCAGATGGAAAAATTGATGTTTCGTAAGTATACATCATTTGTTTTTGATGTAGCATCCCTGTCTTGTTTCTTTAAGCAAAACACTCAACTTTCAAAATCAGCTTAGCAAATACAGGTTTTTTTCTAACATAAGGTCATTTTATTACTTAATATCACTCAGTTGCTTATCAAATTATTGCATTAGCACATTGAAATTTATGATTAGGTTAATGCTAGAAAGATTAATCCAATATTCTCATTGTTGTACCTTCTTATAGTGTATTCAGAAAAATTTAAATTCCCAATATTCAATAAAATTGAACCAATATTTTTTGGCAGATATATGGGGAAATCAGTAATAAAAGATTGTTTACTATACGTCTGGTACTCTACTGATTAAATACTTTAGTGGCATTTCACATATTTAATGAATTAGTTCTTAAATAAATATTTAAATTAAATAGTTAGTAGTATTTAAATAGTTTAATAACTAACTTTTACTCAAAGATAAGAAGCTGAATTCATTGACTTAATTAATGACTAACTTGCCACACAGCTAGTGGGTGGCAGTCAGTAGTTGAATTTGGATTTTTGTGACCCAAAGACCGTATTCTTAACTGCTGTTTTATTATACTGTGGTTTTTGTGAGATTTTAATAATGGACCTCTAGATTTTAATGATAAATCTCTTTCATTGTCTGAGTCTTATGTTTGCATTCAAATAACTTATATTGTTAAAAATGTCATCAGTGCTGGCTGGTTGTGGTGGCTCACACCTGTAATCCCAGCACTTTGGGAGATCGAGGTGGGTGGATCACGAGATCAGGAGATCAAGACTAGCTTGGCCAACGTGGTAAAACCCCATCTCTACTAAAAATACAAAAATTAGCTGGATGTGGTGGCGTGCACCTGTAGTCCCAGCTACTCAGGAGGCTGAGGCAGGAGAATCTCTGAAACCTGGGAGGTGGAGGTTGCTGTGAGCTGAGATTGCACCACTGTACTCCAGTCTGGCGACAGAGCAAGACTCTATCTCAGAAACAAAACAAAACAAAAATGTCATCAACAGTTGAGAAATAACTGGCCTTAAATTTCTAAGCCTATCAATTTATGCAGATGTGTATTTAACATTTATATACTGTTTGTTATCTAGTATTGAAGCTGCTTCTGGTGGTAAAGCTGAAGTTATCACTTGTGATGTACTCTTGGTTTGCATTGGCCGACGACCCTTTACTAAGAATTTGGGACTAGAAGAGCTGGGAATTGAACTAGATCCCAGAGGTAGAATTCCAGTTAATACCAGATTTCAAACTAAAATTCCAAAGTAAGTTGGATAATTGTCTGCATTTTCAGTAATTTTAAAATTTATTTCAAACAGTATTTTGAAAAGTAAGATTTTTATGCTTAAAATATGTATTGGCTTTGGGGAAGAACAGTAAACTTACAAAATGTAAAATAAAAAAGAACTGAATTTTACTCAGAGATAAGAAGCCGAATTCATAGATTTTTGAAGAGCTGCATTTGATACATTTTTTGGTGACTTATTTACTGGAAACTTCTGTTACCATGATGTAACTGAAGATAAGTAGCTGTGCTTTCAGAAATTCATTGTGTTTCTTTTGATTTCTGTGGTAGTATCTATGCCATTGGTGATGTAGTTGCTGGTCCAATGCTGGCTCACAAAGCAGAGGATGAAGGCATTATCTGTGTGGAAGGAATGGCTGGTGGTGCTGTGCACATTGACTATAATTGTGTGCCATCAGTGATTTACACACACCCTGAAGTTGCTTGGGTTGGCAAATCAGAAGAGCAGTTGAAAGAAGAGGTAAGTCTGAACATGGGTGGTTTTACGCCAATGTGTGAGTTGTGCCAATGACACTGGTGGTTGAGAAACAGCATTTTATCATTATGCTAATGTATTTAACAGCTGTGAAATATAGTTTAGCTTATATATTTTTTCCTTGTTAGCATTATAAAGAGATCATTCACAGATTTATCAGCAGTAATTGAGAGGAGGAGAAGTTGCTTATATTAAAAAACTAGTAATTCCAGATTTTTTATATTTGGCTTTGAAATATAACCAGATGGACAGACATTTGTATTTGCTTGCATTTGTGCCCAAGATACATTTCATTAACCAGTCTTTTGGTCTTTCCTTCTATGTGCTTTGCGAACAATTACCTTCTTGGGATTTATTTTCTGAACAAATGGTAGATGATGTTACTAATTGGAATGAACTTTTCTGGCACTTACGTAGATTCTTTTTTTCTGACTGTCACACAGGGTATTGAGTACAAAGTTGGGAAATTCCCATTTGCTGCTAACAGCAGAGCTAAGACAAATGCTGACACAGATGGCATGGTGAAGATCCTTGGGCAGAAATCGACAGACAGAGTACTGGGAGCACATATTCTTGGACCAGTGAGTATTATAAAACCAGAGAAATCCCATTAAGATTTCTAGAAAGCATCACTGTTTATTAATTATAAACCGCCTGGTGTTACTCTGAGGTTGCTCATTTCCAGCAAAACTTTGAATATGGCTCTCTCTACATCATTTCTAGAAGAATACCAGCAGCACTCTCACAGTCTTGCTCACTGTATCATCTACTTTCTGTCCTGCAGCCAAGATTCTCTCTTTAAAACATATACCAGATTATGCCCCTGAAAGTCCTCCAGTGGTGCTTTTCAACTTCAGATTGTTACATCCAGGGCCTCACTGAATCTGTTTGTGCCTACTTTTCTGACCTCTTCTTTTTCTGCTCTCCTTTACTCATTAATTCCATGTCACATGGGCCTTCTCTCATTTTCACAAATGTTTGCATTTTAGGGCCTTTGTGCTTAAGGTACCCTCTGCTTAAACTGTTCTGCCTCCAGATCTTTGAATGGCTGGCTCCTATTGTTCAGGTCTCAGCTCAAATGTTACCTCCTAAGGGAAGCCTTTCCTACCACTGAGCCTAAAGTATATATCTTTCTTATAGATATCTCTTGTATCTGATGTAACAATAATGAGAATAGAATATTTGAGTGCTGTGTCACTTTAGTATACATTTTGTTATTTTTACATAAGCATTGTAAGATAGGTGCTGTTATTTTTGAGGTGAAGAAACTGAATGAAGCATACAGAACCAATGAATGGTTAAGGTAGTAAATGGTAGATATGAATTGAAGGCCCTTTGGCTTCAGAGCCCAAGCTCTTCAGTGTCGCCTTTTCTGTTAAGCTTTTCCTGACTTTTCTTCAACTGATAGACAGATTTAAGGCGTTTTTAAGATCTAAAAGCTTCCTCTGTTAACCATTGCTATCCTATTAGCATGTAGTTTTTACCATGGTAGCAAATTTACTTGGCTTGTTATTTTAAAGGGTGCTGGAGAAATGGTAAATGAAGCTGCTCTTGCTTTGGAATATGGAGCATCCTGTGAAGATATAGCTAGAGTCTGTCATGCACATCCGGTAATTATTAACAACATATAGAATTGATGGTTGCCTAAATTTTCTTCTGGCCCACAAATATTTGTTTTTTAATTCTAAATTTCTTCCCTTGCAGACCTTATCAGAAGCTTTTAGAGAAGCAAATCTTGCTGCATCATTTGGCAAATCAATCAACTTTTGAATTAGAAGATTATATATTTTTTTTCTGAAATTTCCTGGGAGCTTTTGTAGAAGTCACATTCCTGAACAGGATATTCTCACAGCTCCAAGAATTTCTAGGACTGAATTATGAAACTTTTGGAAGGTATTTAATAGGTTTGGACAGAATGGAATACTCTTATATCTATATTTTACATAAATTTAGTATTTTGTTTCAGTGCACTAATATGTAAGACAAAAAGCTACTTATTGTAGCATCCTGGAATATCTCCGTCAACTCATATTTTCATGCTGTTCATGAAAGATTCAATGCCACTGAATTTAAATAGCTTTTTTCTCTGATACAGAAAAGTTGAATTTTACATAGATGGAGTTAGAATTTGATATGTGAACAGTTGTGTTTGAAGCGAAGTGATCAAGTTATTTTTAATTTGGTTTTCACATTAGAAACAAGTCAGTCATTCAAATAAGATTCAAATGTCTATAAACCAAACTGATGTAAGTAAGTGGCTTCTTACTTGTTTTATTTAACCCCTGAATTCTTTTAGTTTAGGGGTAGATTCCATCGTTGTCTACAACTCTGAAGGGTAATTACATAGTTATCCAAATTAAGAGAGTCTATTTAAGGAACTCAAATACGTGGGGATTCAAATGTATTACAGTGGAGAATGAAGATACTGAAATAAACATCTTAAATATTCATTTACTGGTTATTATGAGTACGTGTTGAGATGGTCGTAGTTTTTTTTACGACTACCTCTAGTGTATATTCTTATTTAGTAGGCCTGAATGCATCTTTATTTTCATGTTATAGGACAATATTAAGGCATTTTAAAGGTCATTATCCTTTCATCTATTTTAGAGACACCTACTAAATGTTTAATATATACTTTTGGAGAAGTATAACATAAGGGAGTCTTTAATCTGTGTTTTCCTTGGCTGGGTAAATGACTATTTAAAGAGTGGTATAAAATTGGATGTGTGGTGTTTAAAATGACCATGTCCTAAGGAGACTTAAGTAACAAAGTACTAAATGCTAAGTAGGCTTTTGTATATTGTAACAAATTACTAAATGCTAAGTAGGCTTTTGCATATTATAACTAAATTTAAGAATAATTCAGATTAAGTAGTTCTGAAATTTGGTATAGATAGCATAGATTGTCTCATGCTCATTATGAGTGACATAACGACCCTGGATTCTGTTACATACTTCTAAAGAAAATTGATAGTTGTCTAACTTGGCTGAACACCAACTCCAAACTCTGTCTTCTTTGTAGGTGGCAGCAGCTGAAATCCCTTCTCAGTTGTTTTAGCTTTAGCTATGCTGCTGGAAGTCTTTCCCATGCAAGTGTGTAGTTCAGGGGTCAACCAGAGTTTGGGCAGAAGTCTGCCCCTTCTGTGCCTCCTGTTTTTTTGGGGTTTCCCCTTCATGTTCCAGCTGTTGTGGTTGCCCCATATTCTGCCCTCTGATCCTTAACCAATAAAACTTGGCTTCTGTTTCCCTCTCAAGTGAGAACCTATTAAAAATGAGACATTGAGCCAGTGCTGTTCACTTTTTAAGTGCCAGCTCCCCTCTACTTTTCACCTGTTTGTAGTTGTTTCCAGTGCCTTTAGTTTTTCCTAAAATATGTTTGTTCAGAGTTTGCAGTTGCGATCAGCAGGAGGGTTGGTCTGGTATCTGTGTGCTACTTTGGCATTATTGGAAGTGAACTCTGCATCTTTTTAAAAATTTGAAATCCCAGTATCACGTGAAGTGCTGTTAATGTAAATACCAACATATCCCTTACTCGGGAAAAAAAGTTTTTAGTTAGGGAATAGTGAAATATAATTTAATATGGAATCCTAGCTGTAGAGACACAAAACAGTTAAATCCATCTTTAAGTGTTTACATTCAGTATGAGAATGCAAATCTGGGTGGGGAATAAAGTCCTAAGAATAAAACAAGTTTTTTCAGTTACTGTTATCTACTAAGCTCTCAATATTTTCATAGCTTGTGAAGAGTGAGATTAATTGTCCACTTCATTGAACTGATTAAAATAAATTCAACCGGCTGGGAGCAGTGGCTCACTCCTGTAATCCCAGCACTTTGGGAGGCCAAGGTGGGCGAATCACCTGTGGTCAGGAGTTTGAGACCAACCTGGCCAACGTGGTAAAACCCCATCTCTACTAATTAAATATAAAAATTAGCCAGGTGTGGTGGCAGGCCCCTGTAATCCCAGATACTAAGGAGGCTGAGGCAGGAGAATCACTTGAACCCAAGAGGCGGAGGTTGCAGTGAACTGAGATCATGCCACTGCACTCTAGCCTGGCGACAGAGCGAGACTGTGTCTCAAAAAAAAAAATAATAATAATTTCAAAGTGAGATCTTTAATTGTTTAGCTGAAAAGGAATGGAGAGTTTCTACTGTGTTAAGTAAAATACTTATATAATTGCTCTAGTAGATGAGATATGACAATTTTGCTAGTTATTAGGATTTTTTTTTTTTAAGTTCTGGGGTACATGTGCAGAAATGCAGATTACATAGGTATACATGTGCCATGGTGGTTTGCTGCACCCATCAACCCATCATCTACACTAGGTATTTCTCCTAATGCTCTCCCTCCCCCACCCCCATCCCTGTGTCCATGTATTTTCATTGTTCAGCTCCCACTTACAAGTGAGAACATGTGGTGTTTGGTTTTCTATTTTTGTGTTAGTTTGCTTAGAATGATGGTTTCCAGCTTCATCCATGTCCCTGCAAAGAACGTGAACTCATCCTTTATTATGGCTGCATAGTATTCCATGGTGTATATGTGCCACATTTTCTTTATCCAGTCTGTCATTGATGGCATTTGGGTTGGTTCCAAGTCTTTGTTATTGTGAACAGTGCCTCGATACACATATGTGTGCATGGGTCTTGATAGTAGAATGATTTATAATCCTTCGGGTATATACCCAGTAATAGCATTGGTGTGTCAAATGGTATTTCTAGTTCTAGATCCTTGAGGAATTGCCACACTGTCTTCCACAATGGTTGAACTAATTTACACTCTCACCAACAGTGTAAAAGCGTTCCTATTTCTCCACAGTCTCTCCAGCATCTGTTTGCTGACTTTTTAATGATCGTCATTCTGACTGGCATGAGATGGTATCTTATTGTGGTTTTGATTTGCATTTCTCTAATAACTGGTGATGATGAACTTTTTTTCATGTTTGTTGACTGCATAAATGTCTTCTTTTGAGAAGTGTCTGTTGATACCCTTCGCCAGTTTTTTGATGGGGTTGAAGTTCTTTGCAAAAATTTTCTCCCATTCTGTAGGTTGCCTGTTCACTCTGATGATAGTTTCTTTTGCTGTGCAGAAGCTCTTTAATTAGATCCCACTTGTCAATTTTGGCTTTTGTTGCCATTGCTTTTGGTGTTTTAGTCATGAAGTCTTTGCCCATGCCTGTGTCCTGAATGGTGTTGCCTAGGTTTTATTCTAGGGTTTTCATGGTTTTAGGTCTTAGGTTTAAGTCTTTAATCCATCTCGAGTTAATTTTGTATAAGGTATAAGGAAGGGATCCAGTTTCAGCTTTCTGCATATGGCTAGCCAGTTTTCCCAACACCGTTTATTAAATAGGGAATCCTTTCCCCATTGCTTGTGTCAGGTTTGTCAAAGATCAGATGGTTGTAGATGTGTGGTATTATTTCTGAGACCTCTGTTCTGTTCCAGTGGTCTGTATATCTGTTTTGGTACCAGTACCATAAAAGTGACAAATTAATTGCTTTGGGCCAGAGGAAAGGTACTGACTTACAGCTGTTTACATAACTTTTGTCCAGGCCCAGCTTCAGATGCAGCTGTGTTGGATGTGTGGGTGGTTGTTAAGCAGTCCACAAAATAGTCTTGCTCTAAGAGTGTGTGAAAAAAACACATAGGGGCTGGCCTTTTATACAGCTAGTTAGGCAATAAAGTTGACATGGGCCTGGCAATTACTTCCTTAGATTAGTTGCAAAATCACACAAAATACAATACAAAAGCTGGGAAATTAGGGCATCATTCTGTGCTCTGTAGTAGCATTGCTCAATTGGCAAGAGCAGTATCCATAAATTCTGGCCTGATTTAATTGAAACCTGCCCCTCAGTAACCCTGGTCCTTTTCTAGGCAGTAATGATTATAAGCCCTAGTTCATCCTGCTGATTTTCTCATTCCTCGAGCAAGGAATACTTAGAGGAGTTTTGATGGTTGGAGCAACTCAGCAACCATTGAAACAGTGATGGTAGCATAGATATTTGTCCTCCTTAACCTCAACCTGGGAATCCCACTGGGAAGGTGATTGGGGGGAGGGGAGTCAAGGGTGTGGAGTTTTGGAGGATGTTTACCTGTCAGATAAATATAATAGCTTGTTCATAGACAACATAAATTAGGGTCTTCATGGAGGCAGTAAACTTGTTTATAAATCCAAGTTTACCATGAAAAAAAACATTCTTTGCTAAAGGGATTCATCAACAATCAGTAAAAGTAACAAGTACACCAAAATATATATACAAAAGCACTGTACTTTATTTAACTCCATACAAAATGTGATTAAAAAATTAAATAGGTGATGAGTTTTA
Source organism: Mandrillus leucophaeus (assembly GCF_000951045.1). Taxonomy (NCBI): domain Eukaryota; kingdom Metazoa; phylum Chordata; class Mammalia; order Primates; family Cercopithecidae; genus Mandrillus; species Mandrillus leucophaeus. The sequence continues at coordinate 2,499,999 of NW_012103120.1, read as the reverse complement.
TTTTGAAGATCATTAAGTCAGTTTTTAAAATGTAGCTGTTTTACCTTGGTCACCTCAGCCGTTTTATATTCTCCTTTGTTACAAGCACGTGCTATAAACAGCAACTTTCTGGCTTATATCCTTAAGGAGTGAACGGACTTCTCCTTCCAGTCTTACTAATTCTTGAGCTTTATCTTCTAAGTATTTTTGATTGTCTTCATATTTTCTTTCTAAATCTGGGGATATATATATAAAGTCTGAGCAATTTATACTATGATGATCTCAAGACAAAGTGAATAGATTTTTCACTTTGAAATAAACTATCGATGACTTAAATTTAAAATAATTAAAAACAAGACCCACCTTTGAGCAGTTGCAGCTTGCTGTTTGCTTGAGCTAAAAGAGTTTTTGCTTCATTTTGTAGCATTTCAGCTTTCCTTCTGGCATCAGCTGACTCCTCAGTTTTTTTGGCAATTAAATTTTCTACTTTTTTATATTTTTCATCAAGTTCACCATCTAAAGTCTGTAGTTCCACATTTAGACAGAAAGAAGTGGTAATGTTAGTGTCAGTTTAAGAGCAATAGTATAATCATGGCATGGATTCTGGATATTCAGGCTTCATTAAGTTATTCACTGGTAAGTAATTTAAAATTTTATCTTCAAACAGTGGAATTGAACGCAAAGTAGACATGATTTTAAAGAACATTTCAAAAAATTCTGGAGTTGCAGCAGGTCCTTAGGGCTAAGTCCTCATTTTCTTGATTATTACTTTTCTATAGAAAATTGTAGCATAATTGTATTGTGAATTACATAGAGAAGTGCAGATTTTTCAAAAGTAAATTAGATATTAGAGAAGCCCATATTGAAATGGAGGCCCTTTGGATCTTGACTAAATTAGGGTTTGTGAAGACTTGCTTATAAGGAAATCAGAGGAAAAAAATTAAACAAAAGATATAGGAAGGAAAGGTGAGATTGTAGCATATGCAAGAAGTGAGTGAGTGAGAAGAGAAATGGGGTGTGGGGTTGGAATGCAAATTATTCTTTTTAGAAACTGTTCAAATAACCATTTATGGAAATTTCATTTCAAGAGGTTTTGTTTCTTTCTATTGTGATAAAATGTCATTAAGCAAAATGTCCTGAAGCAGAGTGCTTGAGAAATTTGTGCCCTCTACTGCAGGAAACCACACAAACCACAATAGAAAAGACAGCTGTCTGATACTGTGGCAATGAACTTTTCTCATTGTTTTGTTCTCTTCCCCAACCTAGAGAGAGGTAGTGAGGTTACTCTTATGTAATGCCTGAAAAGCTATAGTAACTTCCAGGAAAATTTTTGAATAGTAGAGAGTTATATACTGAAATTAGGTCCGTAAATGCAGGCGTCCCCAGCCCCCAGGCCTACGGACCAGTTAGGAACTGGGTGGGCAGGCAAGTGTTATTGCCTGAGCTCCAGCTTTTGTTATCAGTGGTGACATCAGATTCTCATAGGAGTACGAACCCTATTGGGAACTGTACATGCAAGGGATCTGGGTTGCGCGCTCCTTATGAAATCTAATGCCTGATCTGAGCTGGAACAGTTTCATCCTGAAACCATCCCCACCCCACAGTCTGTGGAAAAATTGTCTTCCAGGAAACTGGTCCTTGGTGCCAAAAAAGTTGGGGACTAGTCATTTAATGGTTTTAAGCCCCACCCCGCCACCACCAAGTTTTTAAAGCATTATTTAGAAACTAAACATGTGTTTCAGTTATTACATGGCTTCTGATTAAACATTTGGGTTGTGTGTGTTTTTCTCTGCAAAATACAGTGCCTTCCAATGAGAGGTGAGAGGTTAATTCAAAATGTGTCTCAAAGAGAGAAGATTTGGTTTCCTACTACCTGTTCTCTGTTCCAACCTGCTTTTAAAGTCTTCTCAAATGGCCTGGTAATTACTCTATGCCGTGAAGAATTTAATTGACTACAGCAGAGAAATACAAGTTCAATATGCCTGGTTTTTGTCAGTATAGTTGGCTTTTTTTTTTTTTTTTTAAATCCTGTTTTAAGACTTCTACCCCTAAGTTAATTGCATTCTTCTAAACTCTTGTCCAAGTTTGGATTTGAGGGCATAAGTCATACTTATTAGATACTTCCATATTCATTCCCATTCTTTTCCATCCACACTTCTAAAGACTGCTGTTGCAAAACAGGTCATTTGATGTTTCTGATGAATTCTGTTTCTGTTAGGTCCATGTCCCTTACTCTAAGGCAGGCAAGGAGGAGACTGGTGGCTCCTTTAACAGCATAGCCCTGAAATTACAAAGATTTACGTACCTTCTTAACATCTTCTGCGCTTTGCTTCACAGTATATACTACTTTTTCAATATATTCTGCCTCCCCAGAGTTTTGGGCAGCTTTCCGCTTAAGTTCCTCCACATTCCTCTCTAACTCGCTGATGCGCTGGGACGCGTTGAACAAGGTTTCCTCAGAAGCTGCAGTTTCAGACTCAATCTAAAAGTATGTCAGTTTTCCAGCAAGCCATTAGTTTAAGAAATTGAATTACTATGAGTACAAGTTTGGAGGAAGATTTAAGTCTGCTGTGCCATTTTGCTCTAGACCAAAAGAAGTAATTACTAAAAAGAATATTTCAGGAAAAGTTACATGAAGTGTCTAACTTTAGTCTTTGCTACATTTCATATATTCACTTCATTCTTCTGGTACTTCTGATGATCTGAGATGGATGTAAAGTTTTTTCTGACAGTAAAAAACAAAAAAGAAACCCACCCCCCCCAAGGAGCATGATGTGTTGAGAAAGCATTTTAAGGACAACTGCAGACTTTGGCTAAAGAACATTCACAAATAAGCAGCTGTGCGAAGAGGGGTTTCCATATATAAATTTCCAACTTAATGTGAGTGGGAAAATAAATCTTAAACTCTAGTAGTGGAGATTTCAGCTAATTACTGAAGAAATGGAGACTAGGGATGTTCTTTGAATTTCTGTAGAATTGTGAGACGATGTATGGTCTGGGGACATTACAGCTGTAAACTCTACATACTCAGTTATTTAGGGAAAAAAAAATTTTGGGCAACTGGTGAGGATCCACATCTGATCTCCTTTCAAAGTAGAATCAATAAACATTGACTTTTAAAAGCTAGCCAAAGTAAGCAGGTGAGCCCACGACAAAAGAATCAATTTCACTGAGCACTCAATTTTTCTTTAAAATGATCTTCAAGGACGGGTCTAATTACATAGAATTAACTGAATAACAATACTGTCATAATGAAGTTAATGGGATCAGTATAGACATAAGCTAAAATTTGTAAATATTTCAAACCTAAGGACCCTTTAATTAGAATAACATTCTTTGAGTGAATTGCTTCTGATAAGCTTTCATGAACATAGTTCAGTTAGAGGTTCTCTGTTTCTTATTGTTACAAACCTGAAACACTTCCTGCCCTCCAGGGCCCCTGAAAAACAGAACCCCAGTTATTAACTTGCATCATCAAGCCACGTATCTCACCTATAATTCAATATTTTCTAATTTGCTTTTCAGAGCAGTTTTTTTTTCAAGAAACAAGGTCTTGCTCTACTTCCCAGGCTGGAGTGCAGTGACTGTTTGTTTACAGGCATGATCATAGTGCACTATAGTCTCAAACTCATGGCCTTAAGTGATCCTCTCACCTCTGCCTCCCAAGTGGCTGGGACTACAGGCACACACCACTGCACCTGGCTTTCAAAACAATAATTTCTGTAGTCACTGACATAATACTCACTAAAATATTAACGGCAAACTGAGAAAATGGAAAAACCTAGAGATCGAAAACATCAAAATATTTATAAGTCTGGTGGGAAAACATAATTTTTCTAAACTTGAACCAATAGCCTGAAGAAAAAGCCTTATTGATACTCAAAATCTAAGGAGGAAAATGGGCAGAATTATTGACCTTTATTTAACTGACAGCAATACAATAGGGGAAGACAGGTTTTTACCAACTAATGGTAAGAAAAGCATGTTGAAAATTCATCTTCCCAGGTTTTAAACACATGGAGGATTGGCCTGAGAAGGCTGACAGTGCTGGGTATGGGAGCATTTAATTTCAAAGTATATTCTGAGAACATGTATACGGATTAGATAACTCATTAATTTTCTTCATTTTTTAAAAACTCGTAAAGTTGGAAGGAAAAAATTAACTTTTTGAGAAACAAAAGAATTTAATGGAATTATGTTTGCATTACTTCTTTTAAGAGATAGAGGATTTTTAGAGCAAAGTGCTAGATCCCTATGAAAAAGTATTCCTTATAAAAAAAATTAAGTTTTCCATGCATTCTGAATAGAATAGATACAGATTGTTTAGCTGTAAGCACTCTATTAGGTTCCTCTAGAATTGGGTATTGAAAGCAGACTGACTGTTCTCCAGTAGTTTCTAAAACTGCTATATAGTAAAATGTTTGATCACCAAAATCTTGAGACATTGGCCTTAACCATATAAGCTACTTTATAACATCAGGACAGTTTTCTAAAACTATTATACTTCATACTACTGAACAGAGTACATGCTGTTTCCTCAATGAATAGGAGTGTTTTTATTTTTTTGAGACAGAGTCTCTGTTGCCCAGACTGGAGTGTAGTGGTGTGATCTCAGCTCAAATGAAAACCTATCTCCACTTATTTTTAGCATCCATGCTAACGGAGTAGTTCAGATTTATTACAATTAAAGGAATCCTTTAATGTTGAGTTGTAAGAATTTTTGTTCATAGATAACAAATGTACTTTTCTGGTAAAAGTGTATATGTAGCTGTTTTCCCATACATGTAATGATTGTGTATGCTTACCGAAGTTAGCAGGTTCTGGGTTCCTTGAATGTCTTCATCTGCTTGTTTAATTGCCTTCTCTGCTGCGACCTGGGCCTTTTCTGCTTCTTCCAGAGCTTCCTTTACCATATCTGCAGTGACTTTAACATCTGTTGCACTTTTGCTGGTAAAATAATGAGACAGTATATTGTTGTTGAACTTGAAAAAAGTCCTCTCAGTGTTCTTTTCTTTAAAGAATAGCCTTCCTGAAATGACCCAGAGAGACTCGCATAGGTCCTTCTTAGAAGTTTCACTGGTTAAAGAGATACTTTTTACTCCATCTTAGATACACAAAATAAGCCCCTTAGATGCCATGTCTTTAGATACCTTGCTTTTTTAGCTTCTTCTAACAACATCTCAGCTCTGGCAATGTCAGCAGCACTCTGCTGTAGAATAACCTCTACTTGAGAAAGGCTTTCAACTCGTTCCCGTATATCTTCTGTCAAGTTCTGTAATTGCTGTGGGGTGCTAGGCATTTCCATTTTCAGTACTTCATTAGCAACTGCTTCAATGCTGTCCAAATCAGCACTATCCTCTGTGAAAAGCGAAGATGTCCCCAAAAAGAGGTGAAAAGAATAGATGGTTCATTCATTCAACCACTTACTGGTCATCTATGGACTAGCACGGTGGGGTTACCAAGAGACACTAACTTTCTGTTTAAGAGTTTATAATCTGTCTGGGGTTTTGGGGGAAGATGAGACCTACACACACAAAAAAGTAACTGCAGACAATTGAGTACTACTAGAATTTGTTTTAGGCTGGGTAGTGAGGGAAACCTTTGTGGAAGATGAGGAGCTGATTAGATTTTAAGGGGTAATAGAATTTGAAAGAAGAAAGGACAGTTCTAGGTGGGGAGACAGGAAGGGCAGAGCATGTTACGGGAAAGTCTAGCAGAGTGAATCTGAAGATTGTGGAAAACCATAGAGGGCCAGAGCTTAAAGCTGGGACTTAAAGGCAATGATATCTTTTAATTGAGGGTGGACAAATAGCTCAGAAACTTGTGAATGCAGATATAGAGATTCGATATTTCTTACAAATTATCTAGATTCAGGAAATTATAGAAAGGGAGAAAATTATAGACGGAAGAGAACTGGGATAGTGGGTTGTCAATGAAGCCAAGGAGTCTCAAATGTGAAATGTGGAAAATGGTGAAAAAAAAAAAGTTTATGAAGTTAAGCTTCAAATATGTCAGATCCTCATTTACTTTCGAGCTTTATGTTTTAAACTACTGAACATAAAAATGGACCCTAGAGGATTTATTCAAATAAAATATGTACTGGAATGATGGCTTCCATGGAATATTACCAAAATATCCTTAGCAAATACTGTTGACTTCTTATTAGCCATGTCTTTTTTCTTGCTAACAGAATACTGATTTTCTTCAGGCACCTGCCTCTAAGGTAAAATTATCAACCCAGCATTAAGTCTTTATTAGTTTGCCAATTACTGTAATCACATTTCCATTTTCCAGTGACATTTATGCATTGGCATGTGACTTATTTCTGGCCAGTGAGGTTTATAAGGATGACTGCATAAAGGCTTCTAGGGAAGACTTCCTCCTTTTTAGAAAGATACAAGGAATAGGTGGTCTCTTCTTCCACTATTATTGTTTATCTTTATATGATGTCTGGAACTTTGGCAGCTACCTTGTAACCATGAGGAGCTAGCGGCAAAGCCGATATGCTTAAGATGGTAGAGTAGAAAGATGAAAAGTATGTGGGTCACAGACCCAAGAAGCTATCTTGCTACTGGATATCTTATTAAGATGGGAGATAATAAACATCCTTTTTGATTAAGTCCCTTTCACTTGAGTTTTCTGTAATTTGTAGCCAAAACCATCTTTACTGGTAACGCTTGAACTGTAACTAGCAACACTCTTAACTAACTATAGGTATAATATCCTGTAAATAATAGAATTACAAAGCTTTGGGGGCAATGCCAAAATAACAAACTCTACTTCTTTAAGGTTAGAGATTACTATACATAATCTCTAACAAATTCCAAATTCAATTTTCACTGTAAATATTTGACTTTTAATTGGCTGAGTATCCCATCAGGTGTGTCTGTATCTGCATAACATTGGAGAAAGTTATTTGATACACATATATAAGTTTAAGAAGTGGAAACATTTAATACATGGACATTTTTCTTATTTGGAAATGTCAGTACACTGACAGAAATTGATTTTATCTAAAATGTAAACAGAATCACACAGAAACAAATGTCTAAAAGTAAAATGAAAAAATTTCTTACGGGTCAAAAAGTTTCTGATTTGCTTGATTAGATTTCTCAGATCCTCATTGCTCTTGTCCATTTTTTCTTTGGTAGCATTTGTCTTCAACAGAATGTCTTCAGCACTCTGTTTTGCCTCATCTGCCCTCAGTTTTGCTTCAGAGACCTAAATGTGAAGAATAAATTACCCATGGAAGACTTTCATTCTTTCTGAAGGAGACCAGAATATTGGAAATGGCCCAGAAATGATGTTGAAAAACTATGTTACTTGGAATCATGTGTCTGGGAAACAACTTTCTCCCATTCAACAAAGTATTGTGTTGTTACAGACTGCAAGTATTCAGTATAGAGATTCCTAAACAGTGTTCTTATATAAATACAACTAGCATTTAAATTTTTTCAAGTTGTTTTTAACTCCTGGCCTATAAAATAGTCCTGAGTCTTGTTCTCAGGTACCCACATAAATACTTAAGTGTGTGTCACTTTAGAAGAATAAATGCTCAGTTGCTTAGTATAGAATTTTTGTCGTACAGCTGGATGTATTTATAACCCTGGAGTCAGATAGGTAAGATGGCTATCTCAAATTATCCAGTATAAGATTTAAACATCTTGCACTAAAGCATGTGTTATTCTCCTCTGAGTAAGGAAAAAGCAAATTCTTTATCTGTAAAGAAAATCTCCCCATCTCTTTCTCTGACCTCACAGAAACATGAACTTTCATATTTGATTATGATATGCCCTTTTCATTTCAGTTAGCATTTAGAATTGATTTCTCCCTTTCAGATCCTCTAGTCCACAGCTGAAAGCAAACATACATGACAAAAACTGAGGACATCCACTAAATTACCATCTTGGAGAGCTGTTCCACTTCAGACAGGGCACTCAGGACATCTTGGTCCAAGTCCATGGCTTTCTGCCAGGCGTTGTGTGCAACAGTAACCAGACCACCACAGCCAGGCCCCCCACACTTCTTCTCTCCTTCATCAGTTCTGCAGTTTGGCCCGCCACATTCAGTCTCGGAACAGGAGGCCCCTGGGGGTGTTCCACAGGTCTGCAACAAGCCAAGGATCAGGCACAATATTTCAGATAGTGAATCTGCTGCAGCAAAACAGCTGTGCAGGGCCTGGGTGGCCCCAGAGAATGTGTAGGTGGTCCTCAGTAAGGGTGCTTGAAAACAGTGTTTGGGAGACAGAATGGAGAGGGGAGCAAAGAGTTTAGGAATAAACTAACCTGCTTGTTTCCAAGGAAACAATAGAAGTTTACAACTCATCAGTATCTTCTGCCCAAATGAGTTAAAATACTATATGAGCTCTGCCCAGGATGCAGACATCTGCTATATCAAGTTGAATTCTGCCAATGCAAGGGCCAAGGAATGCTTTCCTTTTTTTCTAACCAGTTAGATTAAAAGAAAAAGCCATTTTAAACCATCTTTGGGGCCAGCACCAGCATCATGTTAACTCCTCCGGTAAATATGGTGACATAAAAGACCTATTACCTAGCCTTTTAGTAACTTCCCATCTTGTTAGGACTGGATCATTCCACATAAAATAGCCAAGAATAGGTCAGATGCAGTCATTATTGAAAGAAAGTAGACAAAGGAGAGACTGCATAGGAATGCTGTAGTTGTAGCTGAAGAAGGATTTGTTGGCTGGTGGGATTTGAGCAGGGGAAGTGGGAAAACATTCCACATGTTAAAGAAAACAGTACAAAGGAACAAAGGTAGATGAAGCGTTTCCAAATTACCACCCCCCACAGCCATCACACATGCATAGAGTCCTCCTTTCTTACCTACCAGAACCTCTCAAAGATCACCACTTGGTCATGGCATACAAATGCAAAGTGATAAATTATAATACAAGTGTGATATATGATAGAAAAGGCTGAGCAGGAAGAAAATTGCATTTAGAGCTGTTTTGTGGAAATACTCATACTGAAAAGAAGCCAAAGATTTACTGTAGTGAAAAGCAGTTAACAGAATATTCCCAAACAAGACAAGGAAAATATTGTTTTAAAAAAGTACAAAAAAGCAGTTTTTAAATAAATACAATCAACTCTTTAGCCTAATAATTTTGAGATAATTATAATCCCATTATATCTCAAATTACAACTAAAATAAATCATTTATCTGGCTTACAAAAACACAAAAAGCTTCAGAATATAAAGTGTATTCTGCATGCTATAGAACATGAGTCTTAAGAACAGAAGTGTTTCTTTTTAAAAACCATCTGACAGCACACATAGAAGATCTGTTTTGTTTCAACAGATGGGGCAGACATGGGGGATGGGGGTGGAAAACCAGCATGGCTCTAGCTAAATATCCACAAAGATACAGAACTAGAAGTACCTGAAAAACAAAAGGACAAAAGTCTCTCGACACAAGGAAATGGCAGTAAAGAACTTACGGAAAGAATTCTCACAGGATCATTAACAAAGACAAAAACACAGTAAGAGACCTGAAGAAGCTGCTAATCCCTAGGTAGTTTACCAGGTGGAAAAGCAAGCATAGGGAAGGGCACGCATTTGAAAGGCCAGAGGAACCCCGAACCCCACCCACCGCCCATGCACCTCCCTGTTGCCCACGGAGATGCCTCCAGTTCAAGACAAAAATCCTTTAGCATGCTTAGCTGCTTCTTGTAGGTCACAGAGAACTTGTTTGTGATGACTGATTTTTTGTTTTTAAAGGAATCAATGCTGCAAGGAAAGATTGAGAGAATTGGCATTTTATGCTTAATAACTTTGTCTCCTGTTAGCTGCAATTTACACATTGCTCTAGGCCTTCATTTTTCTTTTTTCTTCATCTTTTATTTTTCCATTTAATAAATGACAGATTATTTGCTCCCTGTTTGCTATAAAGTTTCAGAAGATAATGAGTATGAAACCTAGCAGGCATCAATAAACACTGTCTTATATTGTGACTAATATTGTCTATTTCAGAGAAAGTGAGGATGAGAGGAGGGAGGAACCATCACTAAGACAAAGCTGTAATGAAGTTTGAACTCTTCTGTGCCTATGTACCTTCCATCTTTAACTTTCTCTGTGTCTCTGGGCTAAGAGAACACAAACCTTTGTCTATAAAAAATACCCTCCAAATTATCTCAGATAGGTATCCTTCCTTGAAAAAACAGGAAGGAAGAGGAAGAAACAGGCTCAGTTAGGCTTTTTTGGGGCCTTCTGCCTGATTTTCATTAAACTCACAACTCAATTTCATTTGGCTCCAGAGTTACTTTTTAAAACTTTCTGGGAAATGAATCTACTTTCTAGGCTGGTTTCAGGGTTAATCTTCACCAGGTAAAGTTACTGGAACAAAGGAACATAATAGCTAATACCCTTGAAAAAATTCTTTTGCTCCCTTTAATTTTTAACGGAAGCCCCTTCTAGAATGATTCTGATTTCCTACACTGAGATGGGTTTTATATTTCAAATCAGAACAAACTAAAAAAGGAGTGTCCAAGCTGGGTATGGTGACACATGCCTGTCATCACAGCTTCTCAGGAGGGTGAGGTGGGAGGATTGCTTCAGCCTAGGAGTTTGAGGTCAGCCTGGGCAACATAGCGAGAATCCATCTCTTTAAAAAAAAGGGGGGGGTGGGGGTGGGCAGGGGTGTTAGCCTGTAATCCCAGCACTTTGGGAGGCTGAGGTGGGAGAAGGATTGCTGGAGACCAGGAGTTCAAGACTAACCTGAGCAATGTCGTGAGACCCTATCTCTACTTAGGAAAAAAAAAAAAATTAAATGTTCACAGTGTAAAAAGGATCAAGTTTCAGTGCGATGTCACTGAGTAGCTAAAACAGAATGGGAGACCAGTCACGATTCATTCTTTAGTTGAGGACCAGAGAAACAGAAGAGGGGAGGGCTGGAAACCCATATGCTGCTGTTTTTAATCTTTCTTGGTTACAGATAGCCCATTCCAGGATCCAGAGACCTCAGCCTAGGAGTTTCACTCCTGCTGATTCATTTGCAAACTATTATAATAAAGACAAAGGATAGTGTTTTTTTTTCTCAGCACCATAGCAGTAAGGCCACACCCCCAAACCTTACCATTTCGGCAGCGGCTGAAAGGTCTAGGCTTTGCAGCTTGCCTGCCAGTTCATCAAGGAGGCGAGCCTGCTCCTCTTGTTTTTCCTTGAACTGGGATTCTCGCTCCATCATCACATCTTCTACTCTGTCTCTCATGAGGGCTGACTGTTCCACAGTACTGTTGGGTTCTGTGGTGGAGGCATTCACCCTCTCCTCTGCCTCGAGAGACATCTGGAAATACTTGGTAATGCTATCCAAGGCACCTACGGTAGGAAATGAAATTGCCCACAGTTAACCTCATCATACTAGGCTTCCTCCCCAAGCAGTGTCTATATTTGATGTCTTCAGGTCCTACATTTATTGTAAGGTTTTAAAATTCAAGAAAAAATATTTATGAAATACAGTTTTCAGGAGCAATGAATATGTGTTGTCCCATTAGCACCTACTCCAGCTCTGGAGTATGGCAAACATCTGGGTGAAAAATGAAAAATTAAGAAAATCATGCAATCTTGTTTCCATTCACAAGCAAACATCCAGTTCTTTATAAATAGCTGGTGTCAGGCAGCCTGAAGATTATATGACCAGATGACTTTTCTCAATCTTTTATTCAGATCCACTCTAATGACTAATATAGTAGCCCTCCATATTTGTAGATTCCACATAATGTGGATTCAACCAACTGTGGATAGAAAGCATTTGGAAAAAATGGTTGTACCTGTACTGAATGTGTACAGACTTTTTCTTGCCATTATTTCCTAAACAATAACGTATAACAACTATTTACATAGCATTTACATTCTATTAGGTATTGTAAGTAATCTAGAGATTATTTTAAAGTATACTGGAGGGAAAAAAAAAAAGTAAAGCTGGGTATGGTGGTTCACCTCTATAATCTCAGCTATTCAGAAGTCTGAGACGGGAGGATCACTTGAGTCCAGGAGTTCAAGATCAGCCTGAGCAGCATAGCAAGAGCCCATTTCTTAACGAAAGAAAGAAAGAGAGAGAGAGAGAAAAAGAAAGAAAAGTATATAGGAGGATATGCATGGGTTATATGCAAATACTATGCCATTTTATATAACGGACTTGGCCATCTGTGGATTTTGATTTCCGCAGTGGGTCCTGGAACCAATCCTCATGGATCCCAAGGGATGACGGTATTATATATAACAGCATGATGTGTTTTAGCTTTAGTCCAAAAGCAATCATGCATAAAACAGTATGGGTAGTTGGATAGTATGATGTAACATATTTCTACATTCTTTCACTTTTTGCTGAGGATCCTATATGGTCTAAGATATAATGATTTGCAAAAAATTTTTTCTGACCAAGCAGCATTCTTGAATGTGAAAGGATTTGCAGAAGTATTAATACCTTAAGTATTAAAAGAACCCCCTTCCAAGAAAAGGCCAGGGGATTAAACTACTAACTGGAGGGAAAAAAAAAATCAGGAAATGGATACCATTCTGATACAACTATTGCCATTCACTCTGTGAGACCTTTGCTGTGTCCCTTAGATTCTCTGTGCCCAAGTCCCACATTTGTAAAATGGGGACTTTGATCCTCATTTGTGCCAGAAACTGGATGAGCAAAGTTTTAAAATTTATTAGAAAACAATTTTTTTTTCCAAAATTGCTATATTAAAAGGTTAGACATATTGTTAAATTCATTGTCTGGGACTGAGTATTTGCACCAAAAAATGCTCACCCCGAATATCTGAGTTTTTGATAAATTCCAGTTGTTCAGCAAGTTCTTTCACAGTGTTGTCTAGGCTTTCCGCTTCTGTCTGTAGAGAATCCAGTTCTTTGGCTGTGCTGTTGCTTTGGGAAGTTGTGTCAGATAATTTCACTTCTACTTGAGCCATCATTTCTGTAACATCTTTAATCAGTTTCCTGTAAAGAGAAAGTTAAGCTTACATAAACCCAAGGGAGGACTTTTACATTTCATATTTTCTACTAGTACTGTATCCATTACTAATTTCAAACCAATTCAGTAATTTGTAACATTTCATCTCTAAGTGCTAGTTTTATTTTCCTTATAAAAGATTGTATTAAATCTGACAATTTTTCTTTGTTCAGACTTAAGAAACACAGAAATACCACTCAGCTGAGTTGTGGCAGACAAGCCATTTAAGGGATTCCAAATTTCCGCTGTAACATGAGCACAGGTCAGAGTATGGAGTTCCGGCTCCATTCGCAGGCAGCTTCAAGCCCTTACAGTCGTAAAAACTCAAGACATAAATGACTCTGGTATACAGTTAGGCCTCCCAGCCACCAGCCCAAAACATTCTTCCCTAAGCCTGTCTCCTTCAAGAGGGAACATGCAGAGAGGAAGCCCTATAGCCCACCACAAAGACAACAGGAGCCAGCTGTATCAGCTTTCATACACTCCTCTCTTCCATCAGAGGAGCCTCCTCCTTCTACCAACAGCCTTTTTATTTTTTAAAAGAAAATAGCATCTAGCAAGAATGAAATAAGAACATTTAGCTGGCCGGGCGCGGTGGCTCAAGCCTGTAATCCCAGCACTTTGGGAGGCCGAGACGGGCGGATCACGAGGTCAGGAGATTGATACCATCCTGGCTAACACGGTGAAACCCCGTCTCTACTAAAAAATACAAAAAACTAGCCGGGCGAGGTGACGGGCGCCTGTAGTCCCAGCCACTCGGGAGGCTGAGGCAGGAGAATGGCGTGAACCCGGGAGGCGGAGCTTGCAGTGAGCTGAGATCCGACCACTGCACTCCAGCCTGGGCGATAGAGCGAGACTCCATCTCAAAAAAAAAAAAAAGAACATTCAGCTTTCACGGTATTTAATTTGGAATCTAAACTGCATTTTGTTCTGTACTTTCAAACCTACAAGGCCGTACTTTTGACATCTATTTGTATATTACTGTGTACATAGTGTGTATGTGGGCATGTGTGTGCATGTGGGAGTGTGCTCCAGGTGGTGTGGGTGGGGTTGTTTGTGTATCGTAAATAAAGTAATATTTGAGCAGACTTTACCTCTGGGTATTATTGGTTCACCTAATTGAATATAATTGTCTTCTTGGGGATATAATAGTATAAAAAACCAGGAAAATGTAAAGATGCTGAAAGGTTGGGAGCCATTAGAAAAATGACATGTAAGGCTGAGATAAAACCATAACCCAACTCAAAAAGTAATTAAAGGGATCGTTTGAAATGGTAGATTAAATTACATTTCAATGCCTTTTCCCTGAGGATAATGTACATAGTTTCTTTTTTCAGTGCTTTGCTTTTATTATTTGACTCACAGAAGGCTTTCATTTCTTCTCAGTTCTCATAAAATGATACAATTTTTTAAAACAAGCAAATCTAACATATTTTAAAATAAGGCCACTTTGGTTCCTAAAACATGTATCGTTGGATAGTATGTTGAAAAAAGAGTAATGGAACTAGTTTCCCTGTGATTATTACAATCTGTCTAGTTAAATGAATAGTGAGGGTAGAAACAGAGCTGTTTTGGGAATGTAATCTCTCTTCTGGCAGGCTCTCAAAGGACACCAGATTTTTTCTTCCTCCCAGAGGTGCGTAAGACCCAGGCCAAGAATCATTTCCTAAATGGGCTTGCATTCGGACCACGGCCTGCCAAAACTGTGATCTCTGCACATTAGGAGGCTTAGTCTTTTCAGTGAGGTAAAATGCCTCATTAAATGCATTGTCACCCTGCATCAGACATTTCCTAACACTCTGGCCAGCCACATGGTCTTGGGCATAAAACCCGAGGCTTGACATCAAGGTCCAATTACTTTAAATCTAGGTCTAGGAAGGACTTCCTTCAAGTTGCTGTCTTCTGCTACTCATGCATGGTATGGGATGAAAAGTCCCTATGGCTTCTTAGAGATGCTGATTAAAGTCTCATCACACACACAAAATGGTACTGTCATTTTGTAATATAAACACCTCAGTGTGCAGGATTTAACTATGAAGTGGTCCCCTCAGGCCTAGATGGTGAGTCTGCAGTGAAACCATAGCATCTAGGGAAGCACAGATGCCTCATACCCTTTCCTGTTTTTGTCCTTTAGCACTTAGGTTTTATTGTGCTGTTTTGGGGGTTCCTTTTCGGCAAAAAATAATTTGGCAAAAGGAATTGGGATGTTTAGGGGCAAGAGAGGGGAGGCTGGGAGAAAGGGTAGAAAAATGATCCTTGAGAAGTTCAGCATCACTCAGCTCAATTCTTTAGGCTTCCACTAACAAACACTGTCCAGTCAGAGGGAAAATTACCCAGAGAAGGGGTGGGATGAGGACTTTCAGTGTAGAGCGGCTGTTATAACTAGATGAATGAAGCACTGGTCTGGTGGACTAATGGCAGAGAAGCAGAAAAAACTTGAAGTAAGGAGTCTTACTTGAGGTAATGGAATTTCCCCCATAGTAGCAATACTTAACAATTTATAGATTTTTGCAATCCTGTTGTCATTTTATATATCAATCCTTTCATTACTGCATAAGGTAATGGCATATATTATCCTACCCCTTCTCCACAGGAGAGAAAATACAGGCTCAGGAACTGAGTCAACCAAGTTCACAAGCCTAGCATCAGAGCCAAGACTCAGTTATGGATCTTTGTCTTCTAAATCCAGCATGCCTCCCATTTTACTGACTTAGAACATGATTTGCAAGGAGGAGCACTGAGTATAATGCTTGCATGTTCTGTACTGCAGCCTCCAGAAGGCTGGTCCCCATGGATGTGCCAACATTCACTCACCCAAATGCCCAGTCAAGACTGCTGGAAAATAAATGGCTCAGAATCTGTTTTCACCCACAGGACTAACCAAACCTCCTGATGGAAGCACCATGCCAGGAAATCTTTGCTGTTTATTCATAAAGCTGAAAAAATATTGTGAGTTATTCCTCTGGCTCATTAACTACTTACTCTGCTTCCTCAAAGAGATTCCCAATGTTTTTCAGTGGCTCTGCTGCGGGGCTCTGCGCCAGGATGTCTTTTATCTCGCTGACTTTCCTCTCCACCGAGTCCACAGTCTCACGGTAAGGCCCGATCACACCACTGATCTTCAAGGCCTTGGCTTTCTCCAGGAATCTGTGTGTCCTGTTGGTCAGCTCAGCAATGATCACGTCCCAGAGAGCAAAGCACTGGTGGCAGGGTGTGCAGTCAGGGAAGACCCCCGAGTACCCTCGCGTGCACTTGTCACAGCGTGGACCCTCAACACCCTCCACGCAGACACACTGGCCCGTGGACTGGTCACACTGTGGCGTCTCAATGCCCCTGGGGTCACAGTCACAGGCTAGAAGGGAAGAAGCAATGCTAGCTGATCTACTTGATCATGAACCTCAGTGACAAGATGTGCCATTTAGAATCCTCATTTCACTGTGAAAATGGGAAGGTGTCAACCATCGATGACAACTGACCAGCAGCTCAGGTAGAGACTGTAGCAGCTTCTTGTAGCACATGCGTGACTTCAATGGTTGCTAACCCCTTAGCAGTAATAATACTTTAAACAGAAATGTTTTACATGAATGACCCCATTTAACTCTCACAATAACCCCATGGGATAGGTGTTATGATAATCACTATTTCGCAGATGTGGGAACTGAGAGATTAGAGAGATTACGTAACATGCCTCAAGTCTCACTGCAAGGGAAAGGCCACGCCAGGACTCTGATTCAGTTCTTTGCAGCTCTGGAGTCTGTACTCATCACCTCCGTTCTGCCTTTGCCTCCCCCTTACTAGGATTTCCCTACATACCATGTCTGTACAAACAATCCAGGTTACATCCTGCTAACATGCCACCTGGCATCGAATACATCACAAATGAGCAGCTCCTAACATACCTGACTCTATTTCGCAACAAAACATACTTGATGAAATGCAGTAAACGTGATCAAAACAAAACAAAACCCAAAGGAATTCTAAGTATCCAGTTTAAAGGCTTTTAACTAAGTATAATCTAACTTGGGGGTGTCTGCCATTGTGATGACCACTGCCAGTACTACAAGCAGAGATCTTGGGAGCCGTGCAGTCTCAACCTCTCACAGACCCAATAGGGATGGCACCTTATGCAAAGCCAAATGGCATAGGGTAAAATCACATGCCATACAGGACAAAATCTGTTCTTGGCCAGTAGCTGTGGCCGAGATTACTTAGCACAATGGCTGTGCCCTTGAACCCTGGCTTAGATCCCCAAATTTCAGGTGACCAAATCCTTTTTATGTCAACATCTGACATTTAAAAGTATTTATATAAGGTTTAAGTAACAGAAGGCCTTATACTAACATCTTATCACTGGGCTTCCACCCATTCTGGCAAAAGGTAGGAATACATAAAGTAATTTACTATCTTATTTCTCTGACTGGATTGTGGACTCCAAGGGCAGGGGCACATCTTAAACGATTTTTCCTTTTTCAGCATCATGCAATCAGAATCCAGATGTCTTTGCCAAATGAAGCCCTAACCTTATTTTAGTCTAGGCTTGCAAGGACACTTACATACCTTTATAACAGAAAATAATCCTCCTGAAGTGCAATGTCAAGTGTGGCAAAGCACAACAGATTCATGCTTTCTCAGATTTTTTTTTTTTTTTTTGAGACGGAGTTTTGGTCTTGTTGCCCAGGCTGGAGTGCAATGGCACAATCTCAGCTCACTGCAACCTCCGCCTCCCAGGTTCAAGCAATTCTCCTGCCTCAGCCTCCCAAGTAGCTGGGATTACAGGCATGCGCCACCACACCCAGCTAATTTTGTTTTTTGTTTTTTGTTTTTTTTTTAAATTAGAGACGGAGTTTCTCCATGTTGGTTAAGCTGGTGTGGAACTCCTGACCTCAGGTGATCTGCCCGCCTCCCAAAGTGCTGGGATTACAGGCATGAGCCACTGCCTGCGGCCTTTTCTCAGATATCTGTATAAAATCTTGGGCCAATAGCTGTGATTTGGCTCTGAAAAACTTCCCTTTTTTGGGGAACAGAGTCTTGCTGTGTCGCCCAGGCTAGAGTGCAATGGCACGATCTCAGCTGACTCCAACCTCCACTTCCCGGGTTCAAGCTATTCTCCTGCCTCCACCTTCTGAGTAGCTGGGACTACAGGCATGCGCCACCACACCCAGCTAATTTTTGTATTTTAAGTAGAGACAGGGTTTCACCATGTTAGCCAGGATGGTCTCGATCTCTTGACCTCATGATATGCCCACCTTGGCCTCCCGAAGTTCTGGGATTACAGGCATGAGCCACCGCACCCAGCCTTCCTCTGAAAAACTTTCTAACGAAACATCTCCCAGAGCCAGTTATACTGAGGGTCCTGAGATCTGCTATGACACGACCATCCTTTCAACCCAGAGACATGACAGTGGCCCACTCATTTGGCCCTCACCACATCCTGCCTTGTATTGCTAGTTTATCTTTTTATTGCCTTTGTTCTCCCCCTACATTCCAAGCTCTCGAGTGGCAGGTTTGAGAAGGACAGCACTGTGGTTAAGAGCATGAACTGTAGACTGAGGTTGTAAATCCTGCCTTCTCCACACCTGTTATGTGACCGTGGGTAATTAGGAAACTGAGTCACGTCTTCCACATCTGTAAGAAGAGGTAATGATTATAACTACAGGACTGCTTTCAAGATAAAATAATTACAAAGTGCTTAGAAGAGCATCTGGTCTATAGCAAGCATTCAATAAATAAATCATTTTTATTACCGCTTTTTGTGTCCCTACAAGTGTCTGGTAGTCTTCTGCTAAGAGTGATGCTTGGTCATATTTCCATTGGATAAAGGGGAAAAACATATGTTCTGGCCATATGTTTATATGTATTTGCCAAAAAACATGATTATTCCAAAATTTGAAGTTTAGAATATTAATAATTCAACCTTTAGGATTTTAAAACATGTAATTTCCTTAGTGCCTGGGGTTTTCGAAACCAAGACCTTAGGATTTCAAAAGTAAAACTTGGGTGTATGTTTTTCAAAAAACAGATCCTTTCCAGGCACATAAGGTATGTTTCATTTTTCTTGTTTGGGGAATATTCTCATAATGAATCAGGAAGCTGCTCAAACCATGGATAACTTTAATAGTGATCCATAGACCATCAGTTCTATGAGGTGTTCCTTGAGAAAAGTATCCCATTATGAGAAATTCTGTATCCTTATCTTGAAGATTAAAAACAAGTGTCAGCATATTATAGACTCAGAAGAGTTCTGCAGGAAAAACTTGTTTTACATTGTTTTTATCCAGTTGTATGCCAAAGTCATTTGACTATGAGATCTTTTCTTAGTGGAAGTCAATGCCAGTGACACCCCAGAGAAATAATGAGAAAGGCTTGGGAAAACCACTACATTAATCAATTTCTGAGATTAGGAAGAACTTAGATAACTTACAAATAACTTAAAGAACTTAGTACCTTAAGAGTTTATGTTGTTTAGATTTTAGAAATAGATTTCCATTATCATTTGGTAAAATTTAGTCATCTTCCAGAAAGCTAAAAGTTACCCGAGTCACCTGGGTCCTCAGCTCTCAAACTTGGGTAGGTATCAGAATCACCTGGAAGGTTCATTAAAAACAGATTGCTTCTCCACTCTCCTCCCATCCCCCCGTTCTGATTCAGTAGATCTGGGTGGGGCCCAGAATTATTTTTGTTTCTAAGTTCCCAGGAGATACTGATGTTTAGAGTCATGAGACCCTGTTTTGTGGAGCACTGACTGTTACTTTCCCAGCTGTTTCTGCCCGCCTTCTGTATGTTAGAGAAAAAAAGAGCATGTGCGTGTGTGTGTATGTATGTGTGTCTGTGTCTGTGGAGAAAGAGATACCTTCAAAGGGTGGAGCTGGGGCAGAATCACGACTTTGGAAGTTCACCAATGTAGGCTGATGCACAAATCTCAGGACTTACATAACAGAGGAGGAAGTGATGCCATTTGTAATAAAACTACGTTGTCTGCCCTTGCCCTGCAGGGCCCAGCCAGTGGTCAGGGGGAGGCAGCCCTCTGGGGCCTACTCACCCTTATCTCCCTTAGGCTTCACACAATTGAGGCAGAGCTGCATACTGCTTGTAGTTTGCTTAGACAATTATTTATTTCCCATAGATGATGCAAAGGTACACCTTTGTTCAGTCCTAAATATTAGGTTTTTGGTGGATTCATGCTTGGGGCAAGGGATGCCTGCATATATTGATTTGTTTTTAATTTCTCTGATCATTTTTCATTTATTTCATTGCTAAAGGCATGTCTCGCTCCCATTCTGTCACAGGCATCTTTAAGGGGAAAACAGCCCAACACTGAAAGACTTTAAAAGCAGATAAGGCTTCCCTCTTTATCTGGCCAAGGGAAATTAGCCTGGGCAAGAGTTCCAATGAGCCAGCAGAGCTTCGGCTCTCTCCAGAAGTCAACCACCAGTTCAGCCCAGCTGACCAACATTCCTTTCTCCCAATTGAAAAGTAAACCATCAAATCTCACAGATGACTGGATTGCAGTCTCATTATTGAAAAAGTTGGTCCTGACTCTCCAGGAAGGGCACCAAATAACTAGTCTCAAATGCACCTGGTTTTGATTTCAAGCTGAAGCCCCTGGTCATGTGCTTCCCTCCCTGGCTATTGAATTTCCAGAATTGCTTCTCTTGGGATCACCTAAGAGGCAGGCACCAGAAGGCCCATATTTTACAACCTTGTAAAAAGACCCCCTCCACTTCAAGAATATTTTCAGTGAAACTCCCACACTCAGGTGGCTGAAGCGGAAAGGTCAGTTCACACTTGACAAGTTAGTAAAACTTCATAGACTAATGTATGGAGGAGATTCTCCCATCATCTCACACACCCACCAGGATCTGAAAAACTGAACTGACTATTCAGGCTGCCGCTGACGAGGTCCAGTGGGGTTTCTTCTCTCTTAAGAGAAAGGAGTCAGAATCCAAATGACCTGGATAAAGCACAGCCTTATTTTAAGAAATGGGATTACTTGGCAGAGAATCAGAAACTTTCTCTTGGAAAGGAGAGCATATATAGCAAAAGTCGTTGCCTAATCTTTAAGATGAACAAATAATAAAAATAGTATTTTTTAAATATTCATTTTAACAAGCTGTAATAATTCGACTTTCATCTGTGAATACACTCTCTGTTCTGTGGTCAGTAGGCTTCCTCTGTTTTTAGTAAGTTTTCTTATCATTTCAAACATAATTTTTAAGAGGTAGGTATATGAAAGCTATTGTACTGATTTTCAAGATATGAAGGCCCAGAGGAGAACACTAGCAAGTCAATGCCAGAATGGGAAATAGTCTATGTACGCATTTATCACATAGACTTATATTGCCTGCTTCCTTTACATCCTTCCCTCTGCTCCTCAAGACCTTCCTGTGCCCACTGAACGAAGTCTACCCTCAATGGCCTGGCACTGAAGGCTTCGCACAGTCTGGTGAAACCAAGTTTCTCCATGACTCTCCAGCTAAGACTGTTTCCTGAGGGCACTTCCCAGAGCTGTATTGTCCTTTAGCTAGGATGACAATTTCCTCTCAATATCAACTGTCAACGAGTAGCCCCTAGGCTTGTGGAAAGAGCTGGGACAGGAGGCCACATAGGCCTGGCTTCAGATCCCAGTGCTTTCCTCACTCGGGATAAGCCTTTGGGCAAGTCCCTTAACCTCTCTGAGTCTGAGATTAGTCAATTGTGAAATGGGGATGATACCCCCATAGGTTGTTTGTTGCAAGGATAAAATTAAGAATACTTACATAATATGCCTAAAAGTGCTTGGCACTCAGCACATTCTCTGTAAGATGGCCACTAGAGCTAATCTTTTCTGCAAACCCTTCCCTAATGACTCCAGTTACTACTGATCTTCTTCTGACAATTGGAAGTTTGTACCACTTACTTTCTGCTATCTTTTTACTTCATTTTATGTACCTCATGTCCCCAAATAGCCTGCAAGTGGCAGAACAGTATCAGCTGTTCTCTCTGTGTCCACTCCCCACTCCACACCATTGGTCACTCAGTGTTAGGCTTATTAGCCTCCTTTCTGTTGGAAACTTAAATTTGCCTTGGGACAGAGAAAGTGCTACACCCTAAGATTCAGGTAATGGGGTTCTCTTCTGCCATGGACCTTGCCTCAAAGCAACATGGGACTCCAGGATCTGCTGCAATGCCAAGAAGTTTACTTATACTTTAGGCATTTCTATTTACTAAAAGCAAGGGCAATTTAAATAATTTTTATCTCTTACATGGCATTTTCTTTTTTCTGACATTCTCTTCTATCGTTTTCCCTTTTTGGCCTCAGTAATATAACTTCAATTTTGGAATGAAAGTTGGGGGATGAATATAATTTCATCTGCAGAAATGAGCTGGCTGTCTAGCACAGAGGTCATCAAGTTTTAATGTAAAAGTTGAAATAGTAAATCTTTCCAGCTTTCAGGCCATTTTGTCTCTGTCATGATGACTTGACTCTGGCATTGCTGTCCACAAGCAGCCAGGGAAAATACATAAACAAGTGGGTGTAAAACTTTATTAACCACTATGGGCAGGGGGCTGGATTTGGCCTCTGCCTGTGGTCTGCCCGGTTCTGGTCTAGCCTACCACTTCTGAGGACACATTCTGCAATTAGGATTATGTAAGACAAGACTTCACTCTACTTCGACAGTATTTATAGTTCTCCAAAGAATCGAATGAAGTCTGATTTTGTGAGTCACAATGGAAATATTAAGGTGGGTGGTTGTGAAAGAAATCCCAACATTAGAAAATACAGGCATTCTAAAGATTAATGTCTGGGCAAAAGAACACACTGTGTTTTTCTACTAAAAAACACGAAATGAGAAACAAGCATGGTGGGGAAGTGGCCACTACCCAAAGCTTCTTGAGTATGCCCCACATTTACAGTTTGCCTGGGTTTAGAGACACTGCCCTTTTCCAAAAGCCAGAGGCCCCAAATGGAAACTTTACCCTTCCTTTTTGCTGTCTATGAATCAACAGAAAGATTCCTCCTGTGACCCTTGGACTCCTGAGGAGGACAATGCAGCGCTCCAGGCTGTTTTCTCCAGCACGTTCATGGTGGGTGGATGAGATTCCCTCTCCATCCCAGCACAGTGGTGGGCTTGTTCAGGCTTGGCACGATGGGCCAACAGCCCCAACCCGCCTGGACAATAGGAACATTCAACAATCTGTAAGTTGGAGGCTCAACTCATTTGTCTTTTATATAACTACATTCTTTTTTTCCATAAGGGGAATACTTAGCTAGGACTTAAATCTTTCTATAAGTGTATTGTTAGCTAGTTGGCACCAGAAAGTCTAAATTTATGCCCTCTAACAAACCAATTCAACTGAAAACATATTTGTCAAGCAATTACATAATTGGAGAAAAGAGCTGATGTTCTTTTTGCATAGTTCCATCTAATTTTGAATGACACCTCTTCTTGCCCCTGCTGATTTCTGGGCCCATCCCTTCAGAAAGCCCCTGTCCTCCTGTTTCTATTCGTGAATGCATTCCAGCACAAACAGAACCATAAGCCTTGTCTGCCTCTGCATCTTGGCCCCTGCCTTCACAGGCCACACTGATCCTACTCCTGTTGCCACCCTATATGTACCAGGCCCCTAGATGGCCATGAATCAATCCCCCATTGTCCACTCAAATCAATTCCCACCCTCTCTGGGTGCTTTGTAGGTTATGAGCAAAAAGAGTGCCAAAAGCATTGAGGATCCAACACTTTCTCTGTCTGACAGACTGCCTTAAGCACTGTGGGACATTTATTATCCTTGGCTCCTGCATACCTAGTGCCTATAGCAACGACCCCATTATGGTGATGACCCAAAATACTCCCCTCCTCCCAAATTTCCAGATGTCCCCACCCCAGCTCAGCCACTGTGGGCACAAAGGAGGGATAATGTCTACTTTAACACCCCAAAGAAAGATGCCCTAACATTTTATTTATTTTTTATTTTTTATTTTTTTTGAGACAGAGCCTTGCTCTGTCACCCAGGCTGGAGTATAATGGCACGATCTCTGCTCACTGCAACCTCTGCCTCCTGGGTTCAAGTGATTCTCATGCCTCAGCCTCCCGAGTAGCCAGGATTATAGGTGTGCACCACCACACCTGATTAATTTTTGTATTTTTAGTAGAGATGGGGTTTCACCATGTTGGTCAGGCTGGTCTCGAACTCCTGACCTCCAGTGATCCTCCTGCCTTGGCCTCCCAAAGTGCTGGGATTACAGGTGTCAGCCACCGTGCCCAGCTAACATTTTATAACTTTGAATTGCCAAAGTTTGCAATGAGGTCAGCTGCCTTCACCCCATATTTTAACACTTTGGGGAAAGAGGATTTCTGGTCTTCCATGAAAAAAAAAACAACCTAAAGATAAGGTTGGAGAGATGACAATGTAGTGGGAAGACAAGGGGAAAAGGGAACACCTAGATCTAGAACCTGGAAGTATCTCTTAGGGTGTTTTCACTTGTGCTCACCTGGAGCTTCTAATACTTCCGGAGGGCTTGAAACCAACTTTTTCTTGCTGGTGTGAGTTGACTGGGTGTCAATACCAGGGTCACAAATATGAATGATACATACATATAAATGCAGAGAGGATTGGAAAGATTCCTATCAAGCTGAGTAAAAAGAGGAGTATACTGGGTGGGGGAGATGAGAAGAGACTTTGTTTTCTTCTAATACAGGAGGTACCAATTGCTTGAAGTGAATGCAGGCAGCCTGGCTCCAGGACCTATACTCTTTGCTATGGGATCTCTTCATCTGTCTGCATCCCTGCTGCCCTTATGCCACTGGGATCAGCCAACACAATGGGCAAACCATAAAGCCAGGTGATCTTTGTAGTTCCTCCATTAACTGTGATTATCTATGATTATCTTACAGAAAAAAAGGAAATGCCAAAGGGAAAAGCAAAAAGGAACAGACATATCCAGTTTCAATACATTCTCTTTAAACAAACCAGGTTTATTTGCAGAATACTGCGTTTCTGTTTTTTATTGCTTGTTTGCTTTTCCTGATGAAAAGTTTCTTACCTAACGAGCTGACCTTTCTTCTGGATAAAATGAACAAAGAAGTTGGCGAACAATGATGCCATGAATCTTACTCTTTGCAGAGTTTCTAAAACAGGATCTAACTTTTGACCCAAACAAGTTGAAAAGGTTCCTATAAGCCACAATTTCTCCGGCAGATTTAGAGGCGAAAGTTTAAAGAGAAGATAAAAGGGTAAGGAGTAAAGTTCTAAGGACCACATGAACAACTCTCTGATTGACTCTGACTCTGAGTAGCAGGCCTTTCCTGCTAACAAAGCTAAGATGGAGCCAAAGGTCAGAAAGCTTTGGCAGAGAAAGCTATTTTGCCAATGACACATGCTGACAGAATCAGGGTATGAGCAACGATAGAGGCATTATCTGGAAAAAATCAAGCTTTGGGGCATTACAAGTTTGAGGAATTTAACAGAGTAGTGATTACAGCCCTGGAAAAACCAGATTTTAAGCAGAGTTTTACTTTCAAGAGACATCTTGGAGAAACTGGTCCACTGGATTTCAATACCTTCTTATGGAAGTGGGGATGTCAGATCTCATTAAGAACCAAATATGGAGAATGATGAAAGAAAAGTACTTGTTTATTGACATAGCAAACATCATCCCCACTGTGAAACAAACATTAATCTAAGAGGTCCATACAAACCCTTCTGGCTAAGCATTGACTTAAAACTCAAATCCTATCTAATTTGTTCTGATCTTGCCCACTGATCTTTCTCTGCTGTTAAGGAACAGATGGGTTTGCACCCTGAAGGAACACAGTTTCTAGGTTCCTGACCTTCTATAGGAGATACTGAATGAGTTGCCAACTTGAAGATCTGTATTATTTCTTGCTGTAGTTGTGTCCAAAAAAATAAAACAATCATTTAAAAAATTTAAGAGTCCTGGCCGGGCGCGGTGGCTCACGCCTGTAATTCCAGCACTTTGGGAGGCCAAGGCAGGAGGATCATAAGGTTAGGAGTTCGAGACCAGCCTAACATGGTGAAGCCCTATCTCTACTAAAAATACAAAAATTAGCCAGGCATGGTGGTGTGTGCCTGTAATCCTAGCTATTTCGGAGGCTGAGGCAGGAGAATCGCTTGAACCCGGGAGGCAGAGGTTGCAGTGAGCTGAGATTGTGCCACTGCACTCCAGCCTGGGTGACAGAGCGAGACTTCGTCTCAAAAAATAAAAAATAAAAAAATTTAAGAGTCCAACAGAGACCTATAATTTCAGATGTGCAACAAATATATACCAAAGAGTACATAAGAAACTACAGAAAATATTTATCCATAATGATCAATTAAAAACAGGGAAGAAAATCAAGTAGGAAAGAAAGAATATAAAAACAGAATTGCAACAGCCTGTTCAATCCTTTCCATAAATACTTTAAGATCTGAAAAATGATTTTCCAGGTCAAAAAAATTACAATGCCATAAAAATCAAGCAATCCTTATGATTCACTTAATTTTAACAAGTTTTTGCTCGTAAGAAAATGTCAGGTTTTTTTTTGTTTTTTTAACATAAGCCTAGATGAAAATCTGGGCTTTATTCACATTTAACTGACTTGCAGCCCCTACCATACATACCTTTGTTGTGCACGAAGTCTCTATGACATTGCCCTCCAGTTTTCACTAGTGGGGATGTTATCTTACGCACATACGCCAAGAGCTTAAACTGTCAACAAAGTCTAGTTGATCCAATGAATCCAGTGATCTTTTTTTTTTTTTTTTTTGAGACGGAGTCTTGCTCTGTCGCCCAGACTGGAGTGCAGTGGCTGGATCTCAGCTCACTGCAAGCTCCGCCTCCCAGGTTCATGCCATTCTCCTGCCTCAGCCTCCCGAGTAGCTGGGACTACAGGCACCCGCCACCTCGCCCGGCTAGTTTTTTTGTATTTTTAGTAGAGACGGGGTTTCACCATGTTAGCCAGGATGGTATCAATCTCCTGACCTCGTGATCCACCCATCTCGGTCTCCCAAAGTGCTGGGATTACAGGCTTGAGCCACCACGGCCGGCCTTCAGTGATCTTACTAGGATAACCATTTACCTCTTCTTGTGCCATCAAGGAAGTTGGCCACAAAATACTGTTCAGAGGGGGTAAAAAGTCACTTTGCCAAACATGGTTCATATGGTCCCACTTTGGTTAAAAGTATTTTAAAAAGCAGCTGTGTATTTATGGTGTGTGTGTGTGTGCGTGTGTGTGTGCTTGCTTACAGACACACAGAAACAAACTTTATCCCAGGGTATGGGGCCGGGAGAGTATGCACGTCCACTCTTGACTACCTATACTTATGGGCAGAGCTAGATTTGTTAGATTGTTTTTTAAACAATCAGTGTTAATTTATTTTTGCAATTAAATACAGGTTCTTATCGACACGTTAATTTGTACTGTGTTTTCTAATTTACAGAAGGCTCTTGCAGAAACCCCGTTCCCTCCACTCTCTGATGAAGTCAACGCGAGAACGCCCGCACCTCACCTCGGCACTCCACGTCAGGGTCTCCCCAGAAGAGTTCCTGGCACTCGCTGCAGGTGCGGCCTCCAAACCCAGGCATGCACTGGCACTGCCCTGTGAACTGTGGCCAGAACACAGACCTTAGTCAAGCAGGCTTCAGGCCAGAAGCCAGTTGTCATCTTTTTTTTCTAGCTGCCAGTTAGAAGTGAGAATGAACTGTTCACCTGAGAAGGTCTCCATTGACTAGGAAAAGGGACTTCCGCTTCGATCGTGGGTTTCGAGAGCCCCATGCCAGCATCTAACTGCTCTTTTGCAACAGGGCTTGGAAAGGTCTGTGGCATATTATTATTTATTTACCTGTTCCCTCACTTTTATCCTCACAGATCAGCCACAATCCTGGGCCACCTTTGACTCGCCTGACTTAGGGAGTATGTCCTCCTTAGTATGTGTCAGGAAACAACAGCACTTTTTACAATGCTGGGTATGGCTAATTGGTTCCTTTCAAGTTGAGAAGCTAAGAGAAAAGTCTGCTTCAGCGGCCAGGTACTGAAGAGAAGAAGAGAAATAGCACACCCTTGTCTATTCTTATGTGAGTCTGCATCTGCAGCTCGGACCCTCTATTGAAATGCTATGGGTGTGTCTGATGGGGAGTCTGTGCACAGTTATGTAGACCCAGCCAAGGGGTACAAATGAGGGCTGAGATCCAGGCCACGCTGTGTTTGCCAAGCCATGTGCCCTGGGGCCTTGCTGTAACTGGGGCAAAATCACCATAAGCTGACCCCTGGGCTCATAAAGGCATCATCCCCAGCAGCAGTCCCTCACCTCATTGCAAGATGGCCCGAAGGAATGAGCAGCGTTGCAGTTGCATGGGTCACAGCCAGTGCCACTGGCCAGCTGCCAGGTATTAGGTGCACAGCGGTCACAGTTCTGCCCGATCACATTAGGAAGACACAAGCACTGACCAGTGGCTTTGTCGCACTGGCAGTCAGAGCCGTTACAGTGCTCTTGCACAGTGCCCAGGTAATTACAGACACACTCTGAAAAAGAACATCACATTTACTTATTGTCACACTCCCAAATACACAGGCATGCAGACGTTAGCCACATCTAAACGCTAAGATGTTCCCACTTCAGATCCTGACCTTGAAATGCAAAGAAGGAAAGAAATGGAGGTGATTTAAAAAGAAAGCTAAAATTATTGTTGTTTAGAAGTTCTCATGATGTCTTACACAGTTCTGACATTTCCCAGATACACACAATGATACATTTCACCTAAAAGTATGTTCAAAATACACAGATTTGACAAGATGCTGGTGAGTCATTTTAAAATTGAAGGTTTAACTGGAAATAATAAAAAAAAATGCCAGTGGGAATTGAGATATCTAATAATTTCAAACTCTTGGCAGGGAACAGCAGTAATAAACATGTCGGACATAGCAGGTAAAAGCCCTTTAAGCTACTAAGGCTTTAAGGAATCCAGTCCTGCTGGTCGCTAGCATTCCACACATGTTTGTATAAACAAAGCCAGGAGCCTGGGGGCTGTGCAGCTGCAGCAGGAGGAAATGCTAGTTGATCTCTTGATAAGAGAGAAACAAAGAGTTCCAAAAGAGAAATGTTAGAGATGCTACTTCTTTCTCTTCCTTAAGCTGGAAGGCTCTATTCCATCAATGCAACTAGAAAAGGTGGGACCACAGTGGGTATTTAGGATTTCAAAGTCCATCCAACCAGCAAGTTCATGGGCAAAGCATACCATCAATACCCTCTACTGGATGCCATTTATCATGGGGACAGCTACATGGTTTTTCTTTCCTGTTATCTCTCCCAGGCACCAAGTCACATCTTGAGACCTCAGTCCTGCTAGAAAGTGTGGATGTAAAGAAAAAAATAAAAATGGCCTGGCACAATGCCTCACGCCTGTAATCCCAGCACTTTGGAAGGCTGAGGTGGGTAGATCACCTGAGGTCAGGAGTTTGAGTCCAACATGACCAACATGGTGAAACCTCGTCTCTATTAAAAATACAAAAATTAGCTGGGCATGGCAGCAGGTGCCTGTAATCCCAGCTACTTGAGAGGCAGAGGCTGTAGTAAGCTGAGATCATGCCGTTGCACTCCAGCCTGGGCGACACAGTGAGACTCTGTCTCAAAAAAAAAAAAGAAAAAATGGAAAGAAAAGAAAAAGTGAAAGAGAAAAAAAAAATTTGGTCTCATCTTTCCTTAGTTGAAAGTGAAATTTTACCTCTCTGAACAAATGTTTTCCCACGTGAAATAAATACAGGAAGAATAAAATCTGCTGATAATAATAATAATAATAAAAGGTGGGAGTCATTGTAAGGAGCAGGCAGAATAAATGTGCATCTTACTTCGACAGTCCTGCCGGAGGGCGTCACCATAGTATCCAAACCGGCAGAACTGACAGTGTTCCCCTTCGGTGTGGTACAGGCACTTGAGGCACCTCCCGGTCTCCTTGTCACAGGCTTCTGGGTCTGTCGTGTCAATGTTGTTGTGACACTGGCAAGGCTGACACAACCCCCCAACTTCCAATGGATTGCCAAAGAATCCTGAAGCACAGTCGTCACATCTGGAACCTGTCACCCAATAAAACCAAGCACAAGATGTTTAGCTTATTGACCAAAAGCTCCCCAGTGCACCGACACTCATGCCTAGAGACAGCTGACCGTGGCAGTGCTTCATCTCCACTGCGCGATTTACAGAGCCCAGGGTGATCGCATCCGAAGGGGAAAGAATAGGCTTGAATTGTGAGGGGAAGGCCGTATTACTTTCAGTGGCAAAGACCACAGTCACTTTTGCGCCAATCTAATATTTTGTAGCCTCTAACAGTGCTGCAGCTGCCTCAGAGGCCACAGCGGGTATGGACAGTTATGAGAAGGGTCCTAGCACATGGGACTTTAGCTTCTGAGCACACAGGGTGGGAGCAAACTAACAAACAATGTGAAGTGTAGCTTCATGTTAAAATCCTAATCCAAGGATTACATTTTTTTAAGAGATGGGGCCTTTCTTTATCACCCAGGCTGGAATGCAGTGACATGATAATAGCTCACTGCAGCCTTGAATTCCTGGGTTCTAGGAATTCTCCCGCCTCAGCTTTCCCAGCAGCTGGGACTACAGGTTTGCAGCACTACACCTGACTAATTTTGTAAATTTTTTTTTTTTTTTTGGAGAGATGGTGTCTCGCCATCTTGCCCACGCTGGTCTGTAACTCCTGGGCTCAAGCAATCCGCCTGCCTCAGCCTCCCAAAGTGCTGCAACTACACGCATGAGCCACCACATATGGCCTAATTCAAGAATTACAGAGACTGAAAAGTTACCACTCCTCTGTGAGCAACCTGAAAAATGAGATCTTTAATGATGACCAATTTCCCTAAGAAATGCTGAAAGTATATGCAAAAAACATTTACTGAGCTACGTATAAGCATAAGTAGTATTTGTAACAGTGACTTCAAGGATGAAATAAAAGGGAGTTTTTTTACAACCCAGCTAGAGTCATTGAATCTTGGTAGATAATGTGAGTATCATAACAGTGAAGAATATATTCAGCCATCTGGTGATTCCCTGGATGATATTCTTTCCTTTCTTCTGACCACTATTTGGTCACCTCACAGCTTTGAGATACTTTTGCTAGGAGTTGGATAAAGAAAGGCAGGAGTAAAATGTAAGTTAATCTTTCTAATGTTTAATAACAGAAAAGTATTCCACAGGGTTTCCAGATTTCCACGAGCTTGCTCTCCTGCTTTGTGTTATAACATTCTTATCAGAGGCTCATGAATTGACTCTACCCTATGTGTCAAATAGGAAAAGAGCATCTCTTCTAACTTTAATTTTAAATTAAAGATTATAAAAGTGGACTTAATTGGTTCACTTTGCATCTTTTTTTCTCATTAACAATGAACTCATAAAGACATCTTTTCCTCCCTCTTTGCTTCCCAAAGTCTGCACACGACTTACCAATGTATCCAGGATCACAAACACAGGCAAGCTGTAAAGTAACAGGATCTTGGTAGCAGCTCCTGGCAAACTGGCGTCCACTGTCGGGACCATCTGGGCAAGGGCAAGGGCGGCAGTGATCTCCTGACCCAATGATGGGGTCGCCATAGTAACCAGCCAAGCACCTGCATCAGTCACAGAAGAGAGCAGGCCATGATCCCACAGTTCTAAGAAACCTGTTCCAAGGAAAGTCTTGAAAACTGTTCTGTTTGGGCACACTCTTCTCCACTCACTTTTTCTTTTTCTTTTTTTTTTTTTTTTTTTTTTTGAGACAAAGGCTTGCTCTGTCACACAGGCTGGAGTGGCGCTATATCAGCTCAATGCAACCTGTTTTCCGGGTTCAAGTGATTCTCCTGCCTCAGCCTCCCAAGTAGCTGGGACTACAGGCACATGCCGCCACACCCGGCTAAATTTTTTTTGTTTTTTAGATGGAATCTCACTCTGTTGCCAGGCTGGAGCGCAGTGGCACGATCTCAGCACACTGCAACCTCCACCTCCCGGTTCAAGCGATTCTCCTGCCTCAGCCTCCCGAGTAGCTGGGATTACAGGCACCCACCACCATACCTGGCTAATTTTTGTATTTTTAGTAGAGACAGGGTTTCACCATGTTGGCCAGGCTGGTCTTGAACTCCTGATCTCAGGTGATCCACCTGCCTCAGCCTCCCAAAGTGCTAGAATTACATGAGTGAGCCACCACACCCAGCCTAATTTTTGTATTTTTAGTAGAGATGGGGTTTTACCATGTTGGTCAAGCTGGTCTCAAACTCCTGACCTCAGGTGATCTGCCCACCTCTCTTTATGTTTTCATGTGGAAGATTTACTATGGGAACCATGGTTCTCAAACTTTAGCTTCAATCAGAATCACCTGAAACAGATGACTGGGCTCCTCCCACTGACTTTCTGATTCAGTAGGTCCCCATGATACTGATGCTGCTGATCCAGGGATCCTACTTGCAGGACTACTGCGTTTGAGTGATACTTATGGCCTCACCTGGCCCCTCACTCACTGTTCCCCAGAGGATGAGCCACCTCTCCCCATGTGCACTTGATTGTTCCATCAGCTGTCTGCCTGTCCTGACCATTCAGTTCTGCTCCCTCCTTGTGTTACGGGGTCTGTCCTCCTAGGGGTGGCTTATACCTGTCGGCCTCTGCCTATGCCTGGGAGGGGTGATGTGTTGGCAAGCCCACGGTGGCCACAGGTCTAAAGCCATGTCCTACAACCCAGCTTTTCCCAGTACTGGAGCTGAGGGGGTGACAGGGGTGCTGTCCAGCTGTGTAGCCCCTGTATTTGTCTCTCAGGTGGTTCCAAACTCAGGCAGGGATGGGGCATGTTACTTATTAGTTCCCACATCCAACACGTCAATCCCACTCTTTAAAGATAACAAATACATGGAGGTCAAAGGATCCTCAAAGTTTATACAACTAGTTAAATAATGAGCTAGAAGTTGAACTCGGTGTCCTTTTAGCAATACATTCTTTTACTATGTTAGCCTGCTTGTCAAGATGAATGGTAATTAGGTTACTTTTTAATTTCCTTCAACATAACATCTTGAAGGAACTTTGGAGACAATCTAATCCAACCTAGCTATTCTACTTATGAAAAGCTGGATATTCCGGCCAGGTGCGGTGGCTCACCCCTGTAAAATGGCTCATCCCAGCACTTTGGGAGGCTGAGGTGGGTGGATCACCTGAGATTGGGAGTTCGAGACCAGCCTGGCCAACATGGTGAAACCCCATCTCTCTTAAAAATACAAAAAATTAGCCAGGCATAGTGGCACGTGCCTGTAATCCCAGCTACTCGGGAGGCTGAGGCAGGAGAATCGCTTGAACCCAGGAGATGGAGGTTGCAGTGAGCTGAAATTGCACCATTGCACTCCAGCCTGAGTGACAGAATGAGATTCCATCTTAAAACAAACAACAACAACAAAAAGCCTGTAGTCCCAGCTACTCGGGAGGCTGAGGCAGAAGAATTGCTTGAACCTGGGAGGCGGAGGTTGTGGTGAGTCAAGATTGTGCCATTGAACTCCAGCCTGGGCAACAAGAGTGAAACTCTGTCTCAAAAAAAAAGTTTTAAAGCTGGATATCCTAATTCACCCAAGGTTAGAAAGCAAGTTAGAAGCAGAATTGGGCCAGGAACTGAGGTCCAAGGATTTCCAATTCAATTTGTTTCTCAAGTCTTTTGGAGGCAATCCAAATACATCATGATAGAAATTGTTCATTTCTTGCCTCCCCTTGGGAACAATCTAAGTGTAGAGTTTCTTTATAAATTCACAGGATTGAAACTGTGGTTATCTTGGAATGAGAAAAAAAGAATGATGAGAAACTGGCTCAAACTAGATAGTAAAATTCCAAATACTTAAAATCAAGTGTTTGCCACCCAAACCTAAAATTAAAAATCTTCCTTCTCCCACACCCTTTCTCATTCTCAAAACCTTTTACAAATAAAATCCAAAGCTGGTCACAGATCAACTATGCCATTCTGACATGATGTTTGTTCAAATGCATTCCACAGTGTGAATGCTGATTGTGAATCAGCACTGTGGCAGCCCCCTTTGCTGTTTACCTCTGTTACCCCTCCTCTCTCTGCTCCCGGTTAATCTGGTTTTCTCCTGTCTTTCTCTCGTATTCTCCAGCTCTCTTTGAAAACACAATAATGGAAAACAGGGCAGAAAAGAAAAAGATGACCCCAGTATATTAATTTCCTCCTTTCACTCTTGTATAACTGTGTCCTTGCTATCTTTTTACAACACAATTTTAAGGTTGGAAGGGATAATTTTTATTCTTGAATACCGTTCTAGCATTGAGCCGAGAGCCACATGTTTGCCTCCATGAACATCTTCATGCCAAAAGTTAATCACATACTCAGTGTTTCACTAACAATTTCTCTTTCATGAGTAACTTCACCACTGACTGAAGCACTTGCTGCAGTGTTTCACGAGTAACTTTTAAAAACAAATATCTTCTATAGGGCGAATGGATGTTGGAAGAGAGAAAATTTATCACAGTGAAAAGGTGCGGACTATTACCCCCAAAAAGCCATTTCTAACAGTACTGTCTGCATTTCTTAATTAGTAATGATAAGTATAAGTCAGCAGGTAATTTTTTCTTGTGGACTATTTTTTATCTATTGAGCTATCCTATTAATGTTATGGAGGCACATTCTCTCTCCTTTTCTTACTATATATCTAGCACATCCATAATGATTATTCAACTGACATTTGCTAACTGGAGAACAGATCTACTTAGGCATGTTTTATAGAGTCTCCCGGAAACTGTGGTTGCATCAAGTGTTCTGAAAAACAAAGCTATTTAAAATGACTAATCCCATTTGGATTAGTTTCTCCTTTCGCCTAAATTAGGCAGGAGCATTTCACAACTCTCATCCTCGGTCAGAATCTGCTGAGACAGACAGAATTTCTATACAGCCCTATGGTAAGCTCTAGGGTGACTCTCCAAGAGGACAGATTCGTGTCAGTTTTGTTCTCTGCGGTATCTCCAGCACCAGAACGGTGCCTGGCACATAGAGGATGTAAACTCAATACATACTAGATAAATAAACAAGATCCTAAAAAATAATGAGGTGGTTAGAAATGAATGAGTGAGCTGAAACCTGGTGGAGATGAATTCTGTGGCTGGTCTAAGATGCTGTCTGCTCAGCCAGAGATCATTGCATTCTCCTTACTTTCAGCGTCTGCATACCTCTCACAGTTATGACCCATGGTGTAGTCCTGGCAGTTCAAGCACTCCCCCGTCACTGGGTCGCAGTCATCGGCATGGCCATTGCACTGGCAGGGCTGGCAACTTGGAAATCCCCAGTGCCCAGGTAAGCACCGATCACACTGCCGAGCATACACTCCCTGGAAACAGTGGCACTGGCCAGTGACAGGATTGCAGAAGGCATTGACAGATCCTTGCAGATGGCACTCACAAGCTAAAGAAACAGGCAAACAAGGAACTGCCTTGAGAAACTCATTCAATGGAAACATGCCCCTTTTATAAGCACCCTGTTCCCAATTCAGAATGCTCATGGGTTGGTGTGATCAACTTCAGGAGGGAGGCATCGGCTCTGCAGCCATGGAACCCTGCCACAATGGCTGAGTTAATCTGAATGAATGCATAACAATGCTTTTGAGGAACCTACGTTTGCATCCACTGGGGCCAAAGCCAAAAGTTCCAGGTG
Organism: Mandrillus leucophaeus; assembly: GCF_000951045.1. Lineage (NCBI taxonomy): Eukaryota > Metazoa > Chordata > Mammalia > Primates > Cercopithecidae > Mandrillus > Mandrillus leucophaeus. The sequence goes on along the minus strand of NW_012103120.1, from coordinate 2,464,403 downwards.
CACATCTGTTGCAGGTTCTTCCAACCACGTTGGGCCGGCACTGGCACTGGCCTCCGTTGGGATCACACACAGAACTCAATGAACCCTGAGGGTCGCATTCACACGCTGTGGGTAAAGAGAGGTCAGAACCCATGAAACGGAGCAGCATATCAACAGGCTCTCCCTGATCCTTTCTCCTTTACTACTTTGGTTTATTCAGAGTTCTGGTTTAAAACAGTATCATCCCTATGATGAGCGGAAGGGAAGAAAAGGGAGGCAGAGTTGGCAGACCAAAGCAGTTTTTCTAGGCAGGAGGTCATTAACGTTTTCTCCCCTTGCCTTCAAAGCTCAAATATCACAGGACATTAGACCAAAGCCCAGTGACCTTCAGAGGATGGTCTGACCTTTCAAAGAGAAAAACACACATTTCAGTCATTTGATGCTTCTCTGATTCCATTCCCCACTCACTACCCTGCTTATGGAAATGCTTTATCCTCATGGACTTTTCCCCTGATCACCTGTTATTTGCATATTTCTTGAATATCGATTCCATCTTCAGTGGTGCTCTATCGCTAAAATATTACTTAAAAAGATAAAGACACACAGTAACTAAGACACTATTTCCCTTGTGCTGCCTAACACAGGGCTACGGGGCGGGCACTCCACTGCGCTTCGTGTGCCAGGTATACTCAGAGCCAGAAACAGCAGCTGCTGCAGCTGCCAAGCAATACCTACCCAGGCCTGTCTGGTGTAACAGGGCAGAAATGCTAAAGATGATGTTTCTGCAAACATCTGTCATCGGCGTTTTCACAACGCTTCTGCTGTTCTCTAGACATCGGTATCTCTGAAAGGTTTCCCAGGCACTGTTGGTGACCACCCCATCTCCTGAACCTCCCACGGTGAAGATGTCCAGTGATTTACAGTATGGCATGAGAACAAGCTGTGAAGAAATGAGAACAGCCAAACATCCTTACAGTGGTGCCCCATGGCATGGGTTTAAGCAAGCAAACGTGGAGAAAACCCAAATGCTTCTTTGACCCTTGAACAGAAATCATTAGACTCATTAAATAAAGCATAAACCTCCCTATTCCTAAATACTCTTGGCAGGACATTTTAGATATATTTTACACAGCTTGATGGCTTTTGAAATGCTATTTTTATTTGAGAGATGGGGTCTTGCTTTGTTGCCTAGGCTGGTCTTGAACTCCTGGCCTCAAACGATCCTCCTGTCTCAGCATCACAAAGTGTTGGGATTACAGGTGTGAGTCACTAGGCCCAGTGAAATACTATTTTTTTTTAAAGACATTTTATATTTTTAGAAGGAATAAATCCTTTCCACGGGGTGGAGTATAAGCAAAGTGACCTCAGAGGCAAGAAAGAATGATTCTGCTTAAGCGCTGGCCTCAGCATTACGCCTCAACACAACACCCTGGGAGCAGCTGGGCACTTTCCGCCCAGGCTTTCCTGCATACGCCAGAAGCGATCTCACACTTACAGAATCGATCAGCGTGTAGGGGCTCTCCACGTCGCTATCAGAGGAAGTGTATTGAGGCAGCTCCAACCTCACTGTATAGTTCGTTCCCTTCTCAAAGCACACCGGCCGAGGAAGGACGACATATCTGCCCCCGAACAAAAAAGAAAGACAACAACGAAAGTCAACCTTCATGCATCCAAAAAATAAAAATTAAGAACAAAGCTCTGCATCAATAATTCCAAAGGAAAAAAGTCAGCAGTCAACGTCTGGCTCTGAAATGGTGACTTGAAAACTCACAAAATATTAGAAAAATACTAATTTGCATATGAAGTCTGTTGAGATGCCAAACCACTGTCACACTGACCTTGAGCCTGGTGATAATGACACCACCTGGTTGTCATCATCAGGGATGGTATTACCACATCGGCTGCTGGGTGGAATCTTTCCAGGTCGCTGCACTGTGATGACAGCTTTTTCCCAGTGGTCGGGTAGCTAGAATAAGAAACAAACAATGAAAAGATGGTTAGTCCACCACTGCCTGTTTATAAAAAGACCTCTCCAAATCAATCAATTGCCAAGTTGAAATGGAAAACAAACAGTTGCTTTTCCCTTTCCTCTTTACTACTACGTCTGCTACTCCCCTGGTTCCAGCCTAAATCCCTTCTACCCTGGATGCTGAAACACCTCTCAACTGTTCTCTGCCTCTTCCCAATGTCCCTTTCAGTCCACTTTAAAGCATCTCAGATAATGACAATCCCCTGCTTGAAATGCTTCAATAGCTTCCTGTGAATATTATAGTCCAAATTCCTTTACTAATCCAAGTATTTTTGCCAACAGCATCTCCAACCATATCTCTCATCAAGCTATGTGGAATGATTCTCAATAAAAACAAAACCCTCCCTTCTCTTTTCCACTCACACTATTTCTTACTTTTGTGCCAGCTTTCCACAATTCCATTCACACTTTAAGGCCTCGCTCTGATTCTCTAGGAAAACATTTTGGTAGCCCTGGCTCGGGCTGGCTGGTGCATGCCCATCTTCTAGGACCATGCATCTCTCTGCTGTTGCACCGTCACCTTCAGTCTTTCATTACAATTCGGGGCTTCCGTCTGTCACTGGACAGCCAGGCTGTGAGGGAAGGAGAGGATCTCATACATCCTCATCACCACCTCAGTCCTCAGCAAGGTTGAGTGCCTCACAAAAGATCACTATGTTTGAGAAACTGGATTCAAGAAAATGGTACATTTTGGCTGGGTGTGGTAGCTCACGCCTGTAATCCCAGCACTTTGGGAGGCTGAGGCAGGCGAATCACCTGAGGTCAGGAGTTCGAGATCAGCCTGACCAACATGGCGAAACCCCATCTCTATTAAAAATACAAAAATTAGCCGGGCATGGTGGCACATGCCTGTAATCCCAGCTACTCAGGAGGCTGAGGCGGAGAATTGCTTGAACCTGGGAGGCGGAGATTGCAGTGAGCCGAGATTGCACCACTGCACTCCAGGCTGGGCAACACAGTGAGACTTAATAATAATAATAATAATAATAATAATAATGAAAGAAAGAAAGAAAGAGAGAAAGAGGTACATTTTAACTTCCATGGAGGAGGTGAGACTGTCAGAATCTCACCTGTTCTGATGCAACCTCCATATTTCACAACTATATATAATACCCATTAGAAGTACTATTTTTCTACTGATTTCTCCCCTCCCTCCTCCACCAGTCCACTGAGTGATTTCTTTACCTGTGGCTCATAGCGAATTAGGATGTCATACTCCATGGAATATGGTATGTCATCAATGAAAAACTCCAAATAAGCCCCTTCAGGCACTCGGACGAAGCCAGCTCCAGTCCAGGAGGGAATCCGGTCCTGGATGTACTGCCGCTCCACTATGCTAACCCCCTGAGGACATGGCAAAAAATGGTTATTCTTTATTTGAAATGGAATTCAATAACTTTCAATAGTCAAAGAAACCCGAAGTCACCCAAAGATTCAAAAACGGTTGCTACCTTATGCCTATTTTTTATAGTCAAATCTCCCCTAATAGATTGTAAAAAGTTTTTGATATCCAAACAGGAAACTGGTTCCTTTTTAGTTTTGTGGTTGGAGTAGTCTTGGGACACTGGAGATGGCACTCAAAGGCTTGGGATATACCTTATTTGATACGACCAGGAGAATAAGCATAAAGGAAAAAAGAGAACATCACACCTGCCGTTATAAGCAAGTCTAGGAATCATAAGGTGTTTCCCAGATTCTCCACAAGGTTAGTCCAATATCTAGTGCACTTCTGTCTCTCATATTGGCATTAGTTTTAGGCTCCATTTTCAAGTAAAGAAAGTTGATATGATAATGAATGTCACAACTGATGAGTTAATTCTGATTAACTGTTTACAGGGTTATTTTTTTAATACCTGTTGTTGGTCATATCCAAAAATGGCTGTGATCAACTCTTTCATTCCCTGTATGTATCCATGTGTGGCCTTACCCAGCAAGAGGTACAAACTATGTTATCCTTTCCATGAATCTGGGCTGTCCTTGTGACTTGTGACCAACAGAACATGAGGAACTTTCTAGGACTTCTGAGTCCAAGCTTTAAGAGATCTGACAGCTTGTTTCCTCTTTTTGGAAGCCAGAAGCCATCTAAGAAATCTCACTATCGCCAGGCATGGTGGCTCACGCCTGTAATCCCAGCACTTTGGGAGGCCAAAGTGGGCAGATCACCTGAGGTCGGGAGTTCGAGACCAGCCTGACCAACATGGTGAAACCCTGTCTCTACTAAAAATACAAAATTAGCCGGGCGTGGTGATGCATGCCTGTAATCCCAGCTACTCGGGAAGCTGAGGCAGGAGAATCGCTTGAACCCAGGAGGGGGAGGTTGTAGTGAGCGAAGATGGCGCCACTGCACTCCAGCCTGGGCAACAAGAGCAAAACTCCATCTCAAAAGAAAGAAAGAAAGAAAGGTCGTATGGAGAGAAATGCCCAGCCAGCCTCCAGCTGTTTCAGCCCACCCCAACTCATGAACCAGGCATACATTTGAAGTCATTAAATTTGGGGATGAATAGATGAAACAATATCCTTGCCTCAGTATTTACCATGTTAGGTTGATAACTTTGGAGCATAAGTAGGGAGAAGAAAAGTTTCTTGGAAAGACAAATTTCTTCAACCAACCAAAAGCCTTTTCAGTGAATGCTCCAAAGCCAATTTGTGAGTTATAGATTTACTTAGCTTTAAATATGACTGTTCTCACGAAGGCATGGTCCTGATCCTTATTTTGTGCTCACTGACAAAGCTATAAAAATGCTTCTGAAATGGACTCTTTACAAAGCATGTATGTTCCACTACACCCCAAAACACTGCTTTACCGACCTGCCACGCACTCCCCTACTCACGGGCCCCAAGTTGGCTTCCTCTGCTTCATAGAGGTAGTGATCCAGGGTGGCAAAGTAGTAACCAGGTTCCACTTCATTGCACTGACGTCCAATCATGTGAGGCCGACATGAGCACTGGCCTGACTCTGCAGAGCAACTGGAAGGGAGGAGGAGCCAGGTCAACTGAGTTCATGGTCACCCGAGTCAACCCGCCAGAAGCAGCCCTACAGCTGCCATTACTCAGTACACCGGGCCAAATACATAGCATGTTCTTGTTTTCTTCAGAAAATACATATGTGGAAAAAAATAGTGCCTATGGATTAATCCCAAACTCCAAAAGCATGGCCGAGAACCTGGTCTTCTCTGTTTTACCTCCCTTGCCTTCTCTTGACTGACACTCCATCCACATCACATGGAGGTTTTCGACATCCCAAACTTTCTTGCTTTGGCATCTTAAATTTTTTGCTTATTTCCTGAGATTTAGGCTCAAATATCCAGCTCCCTGAAGAACATCTCCAGCTTGGCTGTCCCAGAGGCATCCTGAACCAATGGATCTAAAACAGAAGCCCTCAGTCCCTCCCATGGTCTCTATCAGGGTGAAGGCGCTACCACCTGCTGAGTCAACCAAGTCAGAAATTAGAAGTTCTCCAGATTCTTTCTTCACCCTCCATTAGGAATCAAATTCTGTGATTTTTACTTCTGCATCTCGTGTCTCTCTTCCCCCTTTCCATTGGCTATGCTATGCTAAATATAAGAAATGCAGCCGGGCGCGGTTGCTCACGCCTGTAATCTCAGCACTTTGGGAGGCAAAGGCAGGCGGATCACCTGAGGTCAGGAGTTCAAGACCAGCCTCACCAACATGGAGAAACCCCGTCTCTACTAAAAATACAAAATTAGCCAGGCATGGTGGCACATGCCTGTAATCCCGGCTACTCGGGAGGCTGAGGCAGGAGAATTGCTTGAACCGGGAGGTGGAGGTTGAGGCGAGCTGAGTTCACCCCATTGCACTCCAGCCTGGGCAACTAGAGTGAAACTTCTGTTCTCAGCTTATGTCCTTTTTATTAGTATCATAATTTTGTATACAAAATAAAACTCAAATTACATGTATCCATTTTTACTTCACTTAAAGATGAGCTGTGGTTTGGAATTGTTACTTTAACCCCTTCTCAAGATTCTTTTTTTCCCATCCCAAAGTTTTAAATAAGGTACCTAAGGCAAGTTGCAACTCACAGGAAGACTTTGCACTCACAAGCTTATTAAAAATGTCCCAAGGCTGGGTGTGCAGTGGCTCACGTCTGTAATCCCACACTTTGGGAGGCCAAGGCGGGTGGATCACCTGAGGTCAGGAGTTTGAGACCAGCCTGGCCAACATGGTGAAACCCCGTCTCTACTTAAAATACAAAAAATTAGCCAGGTGTAGGGGCGCACACCTGTAATCTCAGCTACTTGGGAGGCTGAGACAAAAGAATCACTTGAACTCGGGAGGTGGGAGTTGCAGTGAGCCGAGATCATGCCATTGCACTCCAGACAGAGCAAGACTTCATCTCAAAATAAATAAATATATAAAATAAAATCCTAAATGGCCCTGCCACAGCATAGCTGAAGTCCTCTTTCTGTGTATCATATTGTTATACTACAGGAATAGGAATTATTTTTTTGTTTGTTTGTTTTTGCTTTTGAGACGGAGTCTCGCTCTGTCGCCCAGGCTGGAGTACAGTGGAAGGATCTCGGTTCACTGCAACCTCCACCTCTTGGGTTCAAGCTATTCTCCCACCTCAGCCTCCAGAGTAGCTGGGACTATAGGCGCCCACCACTACACCCGGCTAATTTTTGTATTTTTAGTAGAGACTGGGTTTTACCATATTGGCCAGGCCGGTCTCGATTTCCTGACCTCGTGATCTGCCCGCCTCAGCTTCCCAAAGTGTTGGGATTACAGGCGTGAGCCACTGAGCCCAGCCAGGAATAGGAATTCTTAACGTCCCATAGCCAATTCCCAGGAGAGGAAAGCTTGTTCCAATTAGGACCTAGCCCTCTTTTGGCACAGTCCATGAACAAAAGCTATTTTAAGAAACTCAGGCATCAGACATTACATCATATGGACAAAAGAAAATTATTTCCTCCCCAAATGTTTACTGAGAGAACAAATATCCAAAACGTGAACCACCAAAGAAGAAAACAACTAGACCTTCATGCGCAACCATTAGAGAACGAGCAAATGAAGGTGAGGACAAAGGCACCAGCAGCCTCCCAGTGTTGCCTCTATCTGCAGCACAATTCTAAACAAGGAATGGCTCCATGAGAGCCAATCATGTGAAAGGAATTCCCTTAACAGCGGCCCTGCCAATCACAAGTCTCTGTCCACAGGCTTGAATTGTCATCACAGATAGGCATGGCTCCAATTTCAAGACTGGCTCCTTCAGTGAACTCATTCTCGTGGCTTTGCTATGCAGATGGCCCTCACCCTCCAGCTCTCAGGATCCAGCAGCTGGCTGTGCTCTGCTTCTCTATTCTCAGTCATCCATGGGACATTTTCATGGACTGGCCAGCTGTCATCTCTAATTCATCTCGTCCCAAAAAGATCACCACCTCCCACACTGATTTCTTATCTTCAGCTCTGCTGTTTCTGCCACTAGATTTAAAATTCTTCTCATGGTATAGAGACATCACCTTCTCTTACCTTTATCCCAATATTCAAGTTTTACTTCAAAATGTTTCTCAACTTAGCAGCTTCCTCTCACTGTCATTGCCACTGCCTCCATCCAGGATGGCATCACCCCATACCTGTTACTCTAACAGTCTCCTAAACTGACCTCTCAAACTCTTCTTCTTCTGCTTAGTCCATCCTGTCTACCATGGGCTAACCGATCTTCCCACAGCACTGCTTGCATTATTTCACAAAAACCCACAATTGTTTCTTATGATATCAAGTTATGATGCCCTCTGCCTGGCTTTCTGCAACCTCCATAACCCATCCTCTGAAAACGGCTTCTCTTTCTGGTGCCGACTGTTTGCTTTCCAATGAGCCACACTCCTCATACTCTTCAGCAAATATTTACTGAGCAAATATTGGCCCTAGCAGCCTTGCTTCCCAGTGCAGGTACCCTCACATTTTAGTCCATTGTGAACTTTGTTCTGAATGAATCCTTATTCCTCAGTAAGTCTATTATTTCTGGCTAAATGATATACAGAAAGAGAAATAGAAAAAAAAAAAAAAAGTCCCTGTCCTAAAGAACTTACAGTCTAATTGTGGATAAACAATAAAGAAATTAACCAATGCAACAAATCAAAATGCAGTAAGGACCTATGCATTGATAGAGTTACAAGCAAAGCACTATGGGAGAAGAAGGTATGATTCATCTGATTGAGGAGACTGAGGGAGGCGTCATGAAAGAGGTGTCCTTAAAGCCTGGAGAGGACTTGACAGGGAGAGAGAGGACAGGAATAACAAGAGCAAAGAGGGTGATGGGGGAATGTGAGCAGAGATGGTCACAGGCCAGATCTCGACCTTGCTACAGTCATTCCCATCTCTGTGCCTTTACCCATCTTTTCCCTCCCAGCTAGGAGGCCCTCCCCTGCTTACCATTTGCACCTTTCAAATCTCAGCTTTCAAAACTCAAGCTCAAATCCTAGCTTCTTCACTGTGATACCAATGATTTATTCCATGTAATTACTGTCTCCTGTGTTCAAGTAAAAATCACATCTGATAGAAATGGTACAGTTTAAAGTTTTATGTATTCTCTACAAATTTCTCTGTAAACTAGAGATTCAATTCATTAAATCAGTAAGGGACAATAAGGACATAAAATAAGTAAGGCCCTGTGTGAGGCAGAATAATGGACCCCAAAGATGTCCACATCCTCATCCCTGTTATCTGTGGGATGGTACCTCACATGGCAAAAGGGACTTTGCAGATGTGATTAAGGGAAGGATCTTGAGATGGAGAGACTATTGGATGATCTGGGTAGGCCCAATCTAATCACATAAATTCTTAAAAGTTGGAGAGGCAGGCACAGAAGTAACTGGGTCAGAGAGCTGTGCCATGACAAGGATTTGACCTAGTGGTGGCTTTGAAGATGGAGAGAGGGGACCATGAGTCGAGGAATGTGGGTAGCTCTAGAGGCCAAGAATAGCCCTTAGATGACAGCCAGCAAAAGAAGGGGAACCTGAGCCTATGACTGCAAGGAGCAGAATGCTGCCAACAACCCAAATGAGCTGGAAACAGATTCTCCTTTAGAGCCTTCAGAAAACATTGCAGCCCTACCAACATGGAGATTTTGGTCCACTGAGACTGTATTTGACACATAGAACTGGAAAATAATAAACATATTGTTTTAAACAACCAAATTATGGTCATTTGTTATGGCAGCAACAGAAAACTAATATAGGCCCTATGTCTTCTCAGTGGGTGAAGGCCAAGATTATTTCTTAAAAAAATAGATTTATGGCTGGGTGTGGTGGCTCATGCCTGTAATCCCAGCACTTTGGGAGGCCGAGGCAGGCAGATCATGAGGTCAGGAGATCGAGACCATTCTGGCTAACATGGTGAAACCCCGTCTCTACTAAAAATACAAAAAATTATCCTGGTGTGGTGGCAGATGCCTGTAGTCCCAGCTACTTGGGAGCCTGAGGCAGGAGAATGGCATGAACCCGGGAGGCGGAGCTTGCAGTGAGCCGAGATGGTGCCACTGCACTCCAGCCTGGGCAACAGAGCGAGACTCCATCTCAAAAAAACACAAAACAGATTTATCATAAATATAGAAATTGACAACATTTAAAAATTCCATTTCATTTAAATGGTGATGAATAGGGAAAATGGAATTTTAACCTTTCTCTATTACTAAGGAATTAGGCAGAAAAATATTAAAGCATAAAAAGCATCATTCATAATAACCAACCACAGTGTTCAGTCAGCACCATTCATTTTCTCAGGGTGGCATTCCTCCCCACCCCCAATTAGGACACTTCCTTTTCGGTAGGACCTATGTTCTATAATCCTGTTCTATCACGGTATAGTCGTGTGTCACTTAATGATGGGGATATGTTCTGAGAAATGTGTTGTTAGACAATGTTGTTGTTGTGTGACCATCATAGAGTGTACCTACACAAACCTAGATGATATAGCTTACTACACACCCAGGCTGTATAGCATAGCCTATTGCTCCTAAGGTACAAACCTGTACAGCATATTACTGTATTGAATACCACAGGCAATTGTAACACAACAGCATGGATTTGTGTATTCAACCATATCAAAATGTAGAAAAGCTACAGTTAAAATACAGTATCTTATGGGACCACCATTGTATGTGTGGTCCATCCTTGACCGAAATGTTATTATGCAGTACATGATTATAATTAACAAAGGGTTAGCTATACCATAGTCATTCAATACAATGATAAAAATATCTACTAACTTCTGTTCTGGACTTGAAGCACAATAAATTTTAGTCCCTCATTTATTGAGCACCTCCCAGGTCCACCGTGCTGGGTGCCAAGTGAGATGCAAAAACAAAGACGACATTAATCCCTGTCCAAAGAGACCTTTTTAATACAACTGTAAGAGCAAAATAAATGTTAAAAGAGATGCAGAAGTAATGCATCAAGGGAGGGTTCGGGGCTTCAGCATGGTAAGTTCAAAAAAGAGGTGGAGTCAGGCATGGTGGCTCAAGCCTATAATCCCAGTACTTTGGGAGGTTGAGGCAGGCAGATCACTTGAGGTCAGGAGTTCAAGACTAGCCTGACCAACATGGTGAAACGCCATCTCTACTAAAAATACAAAAATTAGCTGAGTGTTGTAGCTGGCACCTGTAGACCCAGCTACTCAGGAGGCTGAGGTGGGAAAACTGCTTGAACCCAGAAGGCGGAGGTTGTAGTCAGCTGAGATCACGCCACTGCACCCCAGTCTAGGTGACAAAGTGAGACTCTGCCTCAAAAAAAAAAAAGGGGGGGGATGGGCTTCAAGTCAGATATGAAAACTCTACATTTCATTGTTAAAATAATTTTGAAGGATGCTGTAAAAATGTTTATATTTTTCAATGTTATTAAACATTTACAAGTAGCATTTACCTAGCAACCACTGCCAATTCTTTTTCATTAAAACAGGTAATCTACTAGGCAAAACTTCATTAACTTGGCTTCCGTTACATTATTTAAATTAATTAGGTCTTACTTTTTTGTTTTGAGATAGAGTCTTACTCTGTCGCCCAGGCTGGAGTACAATCGTGTGATCTCGGCTCACTGCAACCTCTGTTTTCCAGATTCAGGCGATTCTCCCTGCCTCAGCCTCCTGAGTAGCTGAGATTACAGGCAGGTGCCACCACACCTGGCTAATTTTTGTATTTTTAGTAGAGACGGGGTTTCACCATGTTGGCCAGGCTGGTCTCAAACTCCTGACCTCAGGTGATCTGGCCGCCTTGGCCTCCCAAAGTGCTAGGATTACAGGCGTGAGCCAACATGCCTGGCCACTTCTTTAGTTATTCCAAAGTTCAGGTTAGTTGTCAATGTAATAGACATGGATTATTAAACTTTTGTCATACTACCAAAAATCCATTCGGCTCACTGTACGACACATCTTAAAGCTTTTACCACTTCCAGTGATTTTTATGCTTAATTCTGTCCCTCACCAAAGTAACTAAGGAGTGTCTGGGATCACATTTAGAGATTGCCTCTCCTAACGAATACATATCTAGTTTTTAACATCTTAGAAATATTTTATTTTTCAATTCTTCTACTCAATCAGCATTTATTCAGTACCTACTGTGTATCCAAGGCAAAGCAAAGAAATATTATCAGGTAAAAGGTTTTAATGAGTGATTGCAACAAACCAATCATCCAGCAAATATTTCCCCAGGGGCATGTGTGCAGATCTCCCAGCAGTATCAGTGCTTCAGTTGCCTAAGGGGCTCCTTGGGGAAATTCCTCTTGAGGGAAAACAACTTTGAAAAGGATCACCATAAAACACTCTGGAGTCACCAGACTAGAAGGCATGTTTAAATGTTCTTTTTTGCCCCTCCACCAATGATTCTTAAAGATAGGGCATCCCATCAATCATGCTGGAAAGATCAGATGATTACCTGCTTTAAAGATCTTTACTAGATAATTTTGCTTCCCAAACTCTCTGGTTGAATACATTCTGGTTTTTATACATTTTTGCAGGAGAGATTAGAGGGCAGGCTAGGGCCTGTGCGTGGGTGGAGACAGACAGGAAGTGTGTGTGGAATAGAGAAAAAGAGGAAGGGAGTGTAGGAACAAAAATTACTTAGGGTTAAGAACCATAGGACATTCCTGAGTTTATGACATAATTTGGGGAACTGCATATGCCACTTTCATCTCATCAAGAAGGACTTTAGGAGTGATGACAGCTTTGAATTGAGGAGTCATTTACTAAAGGATTCAACATGTGTTCTGGGAGTCACAAAGGAAAGTCAGAAAAGTGATTCCACAAGCAGACAGCATTCTGTCTTCTTCCCTGCTTTTATGGAATTATCCTAGCTTCCTCGTCTCTGGAGGTTTTCTAAGAACAGAAATTCACACCGGATTTCAGAGGCTACATGCTGTACTGAGTCTATGGCACGACCTCGAACAGAACAAACCCAAATAAAGAGGACAAACACAACATGTTCTTGCTGCTGACAACCTCATTCCTTCCCAGCAGACTACTATGGTGTTGGGAAATAATTGGGAAAGAAAGTCCGTTTTTGAGTACATGAAGCTTGCTCAATGAATTCAGAGTGTTCTCTCTGGGAAGACTCAAGGTCACAGGGAAACATCTGTCTATTCTCTCAGCAGTCACTTACACTATCTGTTCCAGATGTTCTGACTCTGAGCCAGGAACAGAGACCAACATTCTCTTTGACTCGAAGGTGGTTAAACTCCCACAGATTTAACATCTTGCCAAATGTGTGTTCTGATAGCTTCTGGTGGAGCTTTATGCTTCATTTATTCAAGGAATACTAGCGTATTTAAGGAGCTAAACATTATTTTATGTAATTTTCATTAATGGGTTTGGAAGTTGCAAAAAAAAAAAAGAAAATGAAAAGATTCTCTACACAAATTAAAACAGGAGTCCATTTTCCATGTTTTTAGACTGTTGAAAAATAAAATGGTTGATGATAACAACTGTTGCTGGGGATGGGGGAGAAGGTACTTTTGTAACTGATAGGAAAATAGACTAGTTCAATATGTCTGGAACAATCTAACATTCTCTATTAAAATTAACAATACATATGTACTTTGACTTAGCAGTTCCATCACTGGGAATCTAGTCCATAGAGGTACCTACACACATTTATCAAGACATATAAAAATATATTTTGCATATCTTTTTGAGAAACAATTGAATATCACTCATTCCTAGAAGTCACGACTTTCCTGGAAGGCTGAGGACAAGAGCATAGGTGGAGCTCCACTTACCTATTGTTTAACGCTCCCCCAAGGTCACAGTCACATGGTCGACATCCATCCAAATCATTGCTTAAGCCCCAGTGCTCTGGCTGCAGAACAGAACATGAAACATGTAACAGTAGGTTTCTGTAATTATACAATAGATTCAGCAAGGAGCAAGTTAAATCGTGTTTCGGCTGTTCCATCAAATGCTCATTTTCATCATTAAAGCAGAAAGCCAACAAAAGGCAGCAGTATTCTGAAATGAAGAAACCTGAGCTGCAGGCACTGGAGTCAGAGAGCCGTCCACAATCACGTGATCATGCCAGGTCAAAGCCTAGCTGCTTTGCCCTACAGATAACCTCCATTCGACAACTAATGAGAGCAAGCAGTAAAGATACCAACTTTCCTCATTAGAATTACTCTGGCTGTAAGAGAAGTATGGCAAGTGTTTGGCAGGCCTTTAAATTTGCCCTCAGTTCAGTCTGTCATAAATCCCATACAGAAAGCCCTCCAAGAATTTATGTGGAAATATAGCATACAGCTACGACTATTCTCACAACTGAGCGGTGAGGAAATCAAGTCTTTAGAGCACTAGAGATGGAAATAAAGAGAAATGGAACAGTATCTATATAGGGAAGAGGAGCTCTGTGCACTTCAAAAATGAGTATATAAAAACAGGTTCACCAATTTACTTTTTTTCTTTATTTTTTTGAGACCAAGTCTTGCTCTGTCACCCAGGCTGGAGTACAGTGGTGTGATCCCAGCTCACTACAACCTCTACCTCCTGGTTTCAAGCAATTTTCCTGCCTCAGCCTCCCGAGTAGCTGGGATTACAGGCATGTGCCACCACACCCAGCTAATTTTTGTATTTTTTTAGTAGAGATAGAGTTTCACCATGTTGGCCAGGCTAGTCTCGAACTCCTGACCACAAGTGATCCACCTGTGTCAGCCTCCCAAACTGCTGGGATTACAGGCATGAGCCACTGTGCCTGGCCTATTTTATTTATGATTTTTAAAAATTTTAGAGATGGGCTCTTGCCATGTTGCCCAGGCTGGTCTCAAACTCCTGACCTCAAGCACTCCCCCTGCCTCGGCTACCCAAAGCACTGGGATTACAAGTATGAGCCACCACACCCGACCAGGCTCATCAATTTAAATTAGACTTCCAGAAATCTCCTTTAAGAATGTATTAGGATTATATATAAATATACATATTTAATGGTCATAATAATTTGGGGCTAGTGAATCCTCCCTAAATGAGAAAGTATAACAATGTTATTAAAAATAGAGATTTCTAAAAACTTATCTCATAATTTTCCTACTCAGAATTATTACAGTGAACTTTTTGGTGTATTTCCTTCCAGATTTTGTTTTCCTTGATGAATTTTATTTCCTACATAATCAAGACACTATTCACATCCTGTGTTTTTTTTTTTTTAAATATAGCAAGCAGCATGAGCATTTCCTGATGTTATTGTCATTTTCAGTGGCAACCAAATATTACATTGTATAGAAGTCCCCACACTTACTTAACTATTTTTCCACTGTTGTTTCCAAGTCTTCTGCTATGATTAATAAAAGATGCAATGAGTCTTCTGGTGAATAAATCTTTGTCCAATTTTCTGATTATTTCATTAGAACAAAGTGGGATTACTGGGTCAAAGGGTATGCACATTTCTATAAGCTACTGATACGTATCTCCAAAATGCTTTTCACACAAGTACAAACCAATGTGGATTCCCATCAGCAGCCAAGAAGTACCAGTACCTCATGATGTCCTAATAGTAAGCATTCCCATTTTTAAAAACTTGTGTTAATTGTGTCTATAAAAGCGGTATTTTATTGTGGCTTTACTTTACACTTCTAACAGTGATGGTGAACATCTTGTCAAATTATCCATTAGTAATTCCTATTGTGTGAATTGTCTACTCATGTCTTTTAACATGTACATGTGAGGGTGATGGTAGACTCTACAATGGCAAAAAGCTTTCTCTATTAAAACATGTCATCCTCGAAGATCTGGTTCCAAGATGGCCGAATAGGAACAGTTCCAGTCTACAGCTCCCAGCGTGAGCAATGCAGAGACGGGTGATTTCTGCATTTCCAACTGAGGTACTGGGTTCATATCACTGGGGCTTGTTGGACAGTGGGTGCAGCCCACAGAGTATGAGCCGAAGCAGGGCGGGGCATCTTCTCACCTGGGAAGCACAAGGGGTCGGGGAATTCCCTTTCCTAGCCAAGGGAAGCCATGACAGAGGGTACCTGGAAAATCGGGACACTCCCACCTTAATACTGTGCTTTTCCAACGGTCTTAGCAAATGGCACACCAGGAGATTATATCCGGCACCTGGCTTGGAGAGTCCCACGCCCATGGAGCCTTGCTCACTGCTAGCATAGCAGTCTGAGATAGAACTGCAAGGCGGCAGCAAGGTTGGGGGAGGGGTGTCCGCCATTGCTGAGGCTTGCGTAGGTAAGCAAAGCCCACCGCAGCTCAAGGAGGTCTGCCTGCCTCTGTAGACTCCACCTCTGGGGGCAGGGCGTAGCTGAACAAAAGGCAGCAGAAATCTGCAGACTTAAACATCCTTGTCTGACAGCTTTGAAGAGAATAGTGGTTCTCCCAGCATGGAGTTTGAGATCTGAGAATGGACAGACTGTCTCCTCAAGTGGGTCCCTGACCCCTGAGTAGCCTAACTGGGAGACACCTCCCAGTAGGGGCTGACTGATACCTCATACAGCCGGGTGCCCCTCTGAGACAAAGCTTCCAGAGAAATCTTCAGGCAGCAACATTTGCTATTCTGCAGCCTCCGCTGGTGATACCCAGGCAAACAGGGTCTGGAGTGGACCTCCAGCAAACTCCAGCAGACCTGCAGCTGAGGGTCCTGACTGTTAAAAGGAAAACTAATGAACAGAAAGGACATCCACACCAAAACCTCATCTGTATGTCACCATCATCAAAGACGAAAGGTAGATAAAAAAATGGGGAGAAACCAGAGCAGAAAAGCTGAAAATTCTAAAAATCAGAGTGTCTCTTCTTCTCTAAAGGAACACAGCTCCTCGCCAGCAATGGAACAAAGCTGGACAGAGAATGACTTTGACAAGTTGACAGAAGTAGGCCTCAGAAGGTCGGTAATAACAAACTTCTCCGAGCTAAAGGAGGATGTTTGAACCCATCGCAAAGAAGCTAAAAACCTTGAGAAAAGATTAGATGAATGGTTAACTAGAATAAACAGCGCAGAGAAGGCCTTAAATGACGTGATGGAGCTGAAAACCATGCACGAGAACTACGTGACACATGCACAAGCTTCAGCAGCTGATTCGATCAAGTGGAAGAAAGGATATCAGTGACTGAAGATCAAATGAATGAAATGAAGCGATCAAATGAGGAAAAAGAGTAAAAAGAAATGAACAAAGCCTCCAAGAAATATGGGACTATGTGAAAAGACCAAATCTACATTTGATTGGTGTACCTGAAAGTGATGGGGAGAATGGAACCAAGTTGGAAAACACTCTTCAGGATATTATCCAGGAGAACTTCCCCAACCTAGTAAGGCAGGCCAACATTCAAATTCAGGAAATACAGACAACACCACAGAGATACTCCTCGAGAAAAGCAACTCCAAGACACATAATTGTCAGAATCACCAAAGTTGAAATGAAGGAAAAAACGTTCAGGGCAGCCAGAGAGAAAGGTCGGGTTACCCACAAAGGGAAGCCCATCAGACTAACAGCAGATCTCTCGGCAGAACTCTACAAGCCAGAAGAGAGTGGGGGCCAATATTCAACATTCTTAAAGAAAAGAATTTTCAACCCAGAATTTCATATCCAGCGAAACCAAGCTTCATAGGTGAAGGAGAAATAAAATCCTTTATAGACAAGCAAATGCTGAGGGATTATGTCACCACTAGGCCTGCCTTACAAGAGCTCCTGAAGGAGGTACTAAACATGGAAAGGAACAACTGGTACCAGCCACTGAGAAAACATGACAAATTGTAAAGGCCATTGATGCTAGGAACAAACTGCATCAACTAACGAGCAAAATAACCAGCTAACATCGTAATGACAGGATCAAATTCACACATAACAATATTAACCTTAAATGTAAATGGGCTAAATGCTCCAATTAAAAGACACAGACTGGCAAATTGGATAAAGTCAGGACCCATCAGTGTGCTGTATTCAGGAGACCCATCTCATGTGCAGAGATACACATAGGTTCAAAATAAAGGGACGGAAGAAGATCTACCAAGCAAATGGAAAACAAAAAAAAAAGCAGGGGTTGCAATCCTAGTCTCTGATAAAACAGACTTTAAACTAACAAAGATCAAAAGAGACAAAGAAGGCCATTACATAATGGTAAAGGGATCATTTCACCAAGAAAAGCTAACTATGCTAAATATATATGCACCCAATACAGGAGCACCCAGATTCATAAAGCAAGTCCTTAGAGACCTACAAAGAGACTTAGACTCCCACCAAATAATAATGGGAGATTTTAACACCCCACTGTCAACATTAGACAGATCAACGAGACAGAAAGTTAACAACGATATCCAGGAATTGAACTCAGCTCTGCATCAAGCAGCCCTAATAGACATCTACAGAACTCTCCACCCCAAATCAACAGAATATACATTCTTCTCAGCACCACATCGCACTTATTCCAAAATTGAACACATAGTTGGAAGTACAGCACTCCTCAGCAAATGTACAAGAACAGAAATTATAACAAACTGTCTCTCAGACCACAGTGCAATCAAACGAGAACTCGGGACTAAGAAACTCAATCAAAACCGCTCAACTACATGGAAACTGAACAACCTGCTCCTGAATGACTACTGTGTAAATAACCAAATGAAGGCAGAAATAAAGATGTTCTTTGAAACCAATGAGAACAAAGACAGAACATACCAGAATCTCTGGGACACATGTAAAGCAGTGTGTAGAGGGAAACTTATAACACTAAATGCCCACAAGAGAAAGCAGGAAAGATATAAAATCGACACCCAAACATCACAATTAAAAGAACTAGAGAAGCAAGAGCAAACACATTCAAAAGCTAGCAGAAGGCAAGAAACAACTAAGATCATCAGAGCAGAACTGAAGAAGATACAGACACCAAAAAACCCTTCAAAAAATCAATGAATCCAGGAGCTGGTTTTTTGAAAAGATCA
>NW_012103120.1:2445452-2445979 GCF_000951045.1 Mandrillus leucophaeus | reverse complement strand
AAAGCCTGACAGACACACAACAAAAAAAAGAGAATTTTAGACCAATATCCCTGATGAACATTGATGCTAGAATCCTCAATAAAATACTGGCAAACTGAATTCAACAGCATATCAAAAAGCAAATCAATAAACGTAATCCATCGTACAAACAGAACCAAAGACAAACACCACATGATTATCTCAATAGATGCAGAAAAGGCCTTTGACAAAATTCAACAGCCCACATGCTAAAAACTCTCAATAAACTAGATATTGATGGGATGTTTCTCAAAATAATAAGAGCGATTTATGACAAACCCACAGCCAATATCATACTGAACGGGCAAAAACTGGAAGCATTCCCTTTGAAAAATGGCACAAGACAGGGATGCCCTCTCTCACCACTCCTATTCAATGCAGTGTTGGAAGTTTTGGCCAGGGCAATCAGGCAGGAGAAAGAAATAAAAGGTATTCAATTAGGAAAAGAAGAAGTCAAATTGTCCCTGTTTGTAGATGACATGATTGTATATTTAGAAAACCCCATCATC
>NW_012103120.1:2438218-2443557 GCF_000951045.1 Mandrillus leucophaeus | reverse complement strand
TCGTGGGGTGGGGGGAGTGGGAGGGATAGCATTAGGAGAAATACCTAATGTAAATGACGAGTTAATGGGTGCAGCACACCAACATGGCACATGTATACCTATGTAACAAACCTGCATGTTGTGTACATGTACCCTAGAAGTTAAAGTATATTAAAAATAAAAATAAAAAATAAAACATGTCATTCTCACAAACTACCCATTCCATGTAATGAGGATTTACTTACCAGGCACTGGTCACAATGCTGTCCTGTCACCAGACGCTTGCAGTAGCAGTGACCTGTCTCGGAATCACAAGGATTCCCTCCAGGAATCGTTCCCAGAGGATTGCAAGCACAAGCTGTATTAAAACAAAATGAAGTGGAGAAACACAGACCACATGAGTTTCAAATAATAATCTGGCTTTAGAATTACAAAGTAAAATGGGAATCCCAAAGACAAGAAAACTCCCAAACTTTTTAGCAAAGAGACTTACATTTACAACCAAATGGATCTTCACCACTTAAATCATAGAAGCCTTCTTTGCAAACATCACAATGTTCTCCTTCCACATGTAATTTACACCGACACTGGCCAGCAATGAGACCAGTAGAAAAATCAGTATAGCTGTCACAAATTCCCTCATTTTGAGAGCCAGCTGGGTCACATGTACATCCTGAGAAGAATGCAAAGCACCAGGTTAAAATCAGAAGGAAACTCAATGTATCTTTGTATAAATAGATATATTCCCTTCAAACCTCTAAACCTCACAAAAGTCGACTAAAAGCAGCACAACTACCAAGTGAATTCCACTCCCAGCATCTTCGACTGCAACTACAATAACAATGTTGGTTTTGCTGCTCATACTATGAGCTCCGAGACTACAGACTATTCAATTTGGAAGGCAATCTGAAGTAGGTCCCACATAGTGACATTTCCCAACATACGTTCACAGAAATTAGGATCTCGGATGTCCCTCTCTGGGTGCTGGTAGTAAAACGGCTTGCATTGCTCACAGTTGCGCCCCATGGTGTTGTGCTGACAGTCATCACACACGCCTCCGCTGACGTTCCCCGTGGCCAGGTAAACAGCCATGTCAAAGTGACATGAGCTGGAATGTTCATTGCAGTTACATTCTGTGTGACAAGAGCAACATCAAGAAAAGCCTTTTAAATCTATGGACCAATGGAGGATGGGGGTGGCAGGAAGGAATATCATTCAGGAAACCAGGGACTAAGTTCAGACAAAATGGCAGTCAACAGGCAGGACTCCTGGGGAAAAAGGACGCATCCACTGATGACACTGTTTAAACCCTAAAGTAGATGAGAAACCTCAAAAATGTGAGCTTTATGAAATAAACAGTTGTCTGACCTCTGTGGAAGAGAATGCGCTATGAAAAATGTAAACCTCTAAGGGAAAGTCCCTTTGGACGCGTATGACAGAGGATGGCTGCCGTCCCACTGAGGGCGCATTCTGGTCCACTTGGGGTGGGACTGGATGGAAGGACACTGCAGCAAGGGACTTTCCAGATGCTGTGCTGCTAGGAAAGCCTGTCCACGGGCTCCGTGCTTCGAGGACCGTGAGGCCTGAGGATGGAGTCCCTCCTCCGTATTCCCATATTCCCACCACCACCACACCAGGCCAGAACACAGTGAGAAGGAAGGTCTGTTTAACAGCCAGCTAGCTGGCCTCCCTGGGTGCAGCACTTCCCTCTGTGAGCCCATTCGGGAGTCATCTTGGCACCACCCAGCTTTAATCATCTTGCTTTCAGGCTTAACAATCCCATTCTTGTCTTTGCACAGGGAAGCTTGACTCAGCCTGGCCCTCCTGGGGCTCTGCACTCCAGCCTCCCACCTTGCCTGTCTCCCCCTGCAACACAACAGCCTGCAGAAGAGGGACTGTGTCTTATCTACTCACATCCTTGGTACCCAACAGAGTACTGTTCTCAATACACTGGTTGAACTAAACCTTGGAGTAATCCTTCCCAGCATGGACTCTGTGATGGTTTCAAGAATGTCCTTGCGACCTTGTGCTTCATGTTGTTGTTCTCACCTGAACTCCCTTCCACCTGCCTTCTTCTTTTTTCCTTTTCTTTCCTCTCCTTCCTCCCCTCCCCCTCCCCCCTCTTCCTTCCCCTCTTCCCTCCCTCCTCCCTCCCTCCCTTCCTTCCTTCTTTTCTTTCTTCCTTCTCCAAGTTAAGTATCCATCAAGGGCCATCTGGGTTTTACCTACAAAGCCTTGACCACCCCAGCTCTCACTGGTTGCTGAACTTCTCAAATAGTCCTTCTCAGTGGGGGCAAAGGCAGAGCTGCTCTTCAAGGGGAGGACATGTATCAGAATCACTGTGTGTGGAGTGGGGAGGGGCAGTGGTGTTGCTGGCTACACCTCCACCCAGATAAAACCCCTGAGATGGATGGAGGGAGGCATGCCAGAGGTCGCAGCTGGGCTGGCACAGAAACAGGGTCGAAAACACTACTCCGTATCTCTTAGACCTTCATCAGCTACCATGCCATATTTTTCTTTCATTTTCTCTCGTGGTCATCTTGTCTTAAAAACAGGTACAAATGAAGTCCTGGTGTGGTGGCTCACACTTGTAATCCCAGCATTTGGGAGGCCGAGGTGGGTGGATCATTTGAGGTCAGGAGTTCAAGACCGGCCTGACCAACATGATGAAACCCCTTCTCTACTAAAAATACAAAAGAAATTAGCAGGGCATGGTGGCACGCGCCTGTAATCTCAGCTCCTCCAGGAGAATCGCTTGAACCCGGGAGGCAGAGGTTGCAGTGAGCCGACCATGCCACTGCACTCCAGCCTAGGCAACAAAAACAAACAAACAAACGAAAAAAACAAAAACAAAAAAACCAGGTACAATGTCAAGGACAGCACCTCAGTTTTCTACTGTAGCTGCCAAACTACTCAGGTCAGTGTCAAACACGTAGGGGCTGCTTAGTAAATATTAATTATTTAACTGAATGCATATTGTTGGTTGTCTAGGAGTATCAGGGTGAAGCTGGAAAAAAGACAGTAACTTTTCTTCCCTCTGCATAACAGTATACTGTCACAGTACCTCTAATTAGGAAATGGATACTAGAGACGGAATAGATTTAAAATGTCCCATCACACCCGTAGTCCTAGCTACTTGGGAGGTTGAGGCAGGAAAATAGCATGAACCCGGAAGGGGGAGCTTGCAGTGAGCGGAGATAGTGCCACTGCACTCCAGCCAGAGCGACAGAGAGAGACTCCGTCTTAAAAAAAAAAAAAAAAAGAAAAAAGAAAAAAAAAATGTTCCTTCATCAGAGACTTACTTTTACAGGCGTTGCTATTTCGGCCTTCAGCAGGTCTCCAAGGTAAATCATGGTAGAAATCCATGCAGAGTTCACAATTTAAGCCCTTAGTGTTATGCCTGCACATGCAGTGTCCATGAACCTTGAAAGTTATAAAAACAGGAGAGAGCAAAGGAAGAGATGTATGAATAGCCACATTTCTCCATAATCAATTGAAAGTTTAAAACCCTTTTTCGTACTAATCTCTAGCTCACCACAGAAAAGGGTTGTTTTTATTTTCTCCCTCCCTGCAGTGAGTTGTCTGTCTTGTTGATGGCTACATGCCCCATTTCTAGAATGTTCCTATTACATAGTGGATTCACAAGAAGTATTATCTATGAAAAGAACCCAGATGAACAAAATTAGTTACTTAAGATCAAAAAAAAGAAAAAAAGAAAAAAATAGTTACTTAAGAGGTTTTTTAAAAAAAACCTATTGTCATAGAAATCTACAAAAGTTATAATGTAGAGCTAAATGCATACATACTACCTGGAAACCAATTTATATTACTGCACGATTTACCAATAAGCCAAATAACCATTTATTTTAAAAGGTTTTTGTTAGCTAGCTTATTTTAGTTTCTTTTACTTCAGGCATAGCACTTAAATTTTTCTTTGAATGACAGTAAAATTTAAAAAAGTAATCATTTATCACATTTATATTTATTTTTTCCTTTTTCCTTTTTATGTAAGGAGATATAAGATCTTGAAAAAGAAATATATCAATTTGCTTGAAGAAGGCCCCATGATATACGATTTTGCCTGTGTCACTGTAAGGCATACTTACCACCCTTGAGGCATATAAATGATAAATGAATTATGGCTTTTTGGTTCACTAAATATGCATGTATATGGGCATCTCACCTTCACAAGAGTTTCTACAGAATGGAATTCAGGAACAGGACAGACAGGTCCCTCCTGGACCCACCTTGGTGGGAATGCAGTTAGCAGAAGACTAAAGTCCTGTTATTACCAGGTAGTTTTACATAAACTGAAAACCAGTTCCAAAGCACATACCATAAGACCCTATTGTGTCTGAATCAACAGCACATGTTGTGAGACCCATGACAGTAACAGGACATTAGCTACACAGCTGATTTGTTATGCTGTAAAGGGAATATAATCTACCTAGCAGTCTCTGAAAGATAGACCAATAAGATTAGAGAAATACCTCCCTCCCCTTCAGGCTCTGTCAAAAATTCAACTTTTGTTATGCAACAAAAGTTCTAACTGGAGTAAAGGGAAGGCAGAAGTTTTTAAAGGGCTGAATACACTCAATCCTGTACCTTCTCTGAAAAGGACTAACAATCTTTGAAAAGGCAACAGCAGGTAAGCATAGCCTTCATGAGGTGAGGCCACAGCTTAGTGAAAGGAACCCTGGGGCACAGTGAGGAGAGGCTTGAACTCCCACCTGCTGCTCATTTACTTAGGGCTCTCTAGTAAATTACTTAATCCTCGGGCTCCTCTATCACCAATAGTTGGTCTAGGTGATCTCATAAATCCCATCTGGCTTTAAAATCCTCTAGGTCTATAAGAATTCTTCTAGATACTAGTAGAATACTTTAAACACATCTATCCATTTGGCAAATCACCCGAATCCCAAATTTCAAAATGTATGTAAGTTGCAAACGTGGCATAAAAGTGGGAAAAGAATGGAATTAAGAGGAAAAGAGAGAAAGAAATCAACTCCATTTGATCCCTAAAATGATATCCCATGGGTGTGGGTTAAAATTTTCCAGCTGTAGGCAGGGCACATTGGCTCACATCTGTAATCCCAGCACTTTGGGAGGCCGAGGCGGGTGGATCACCTGAGGTCGGGAGTTTGAGACCAGCCTGACCAACATGGAGAAGCCCTGTCTCTACTAAAAATACAAAATTAACCAGGCATGGTGGCGCATGCCTGTAATCCCAGCTACTTGGGACGCTGAGGCAGGAGAATTGCTTGAACCTGGGAGGCGGAGGTTGCGGGTGAGATCACACCATTGCACTCCAGCCTGGGCAACAAGAGCAAAATGCCATCTCAAAAAAAAAAAAAAAAAAA
>NW_012103120.1:2432520-2438168 GCF_000951045.1 Mandrillus leucophaeus | reverse complement strand
AAAAAAAAAAAAAAAAAAAAAAATCCAGTTTTGGCCCAGCACAGTGGCTGACGCCTATAATCCCAGAACTTTGGGAGGCTGAGGTGTGCGGATCACTTGAGGCCAGGAGTTTGAGATCAGCCTAGCCAACATGGTGAAACCGCATCTCTACTAAAAACACAAAAATTAGCCAGGTGTGGTGGTGTGGGCCTGTAATTCCAGGTACTCGGGAGGCTGAGGCACGAGAACTGCTTGAACCCAGGAGGTGGAGGTTGCAGTGAGCCAAAATTGCACCACTGCACTCCAGTCTGAGCGACAGAACAAGACTCTGTCTCCAAAAAAAAAAAAAAAAAAAATCCGTTTCTTTGGGTTGAGATCAATTTATGCCTTCTAGCATAATTGTGGTTTTTAATCTTCCCTAATGTAAAGGCAGACTCAATTGTTATTTAGACAACTTTTTAATCCTTGTTGACTAAAATATCTACTTTAGCAATAGCCTGAAGCAACAAATTCCAAAAATTCATCGTCTATGAAATGAGTAGTCTATACATTCTCCGTGTCCAAGAAACTCTTCAAAGAGAAAATCAACAATCAACAACCTGTATGGTGCAAAGGGCTAAATGTAACTCTGTAAAACTAAAACCCCCGGAAAATGTAAAAGGCTTAAGGTAAGACTACCTTGACTTTGCATTTTAGAACCAGCCATATAAAGGAGAAAGGTGCACAGAGGGCTTACTTACCATTCCTTCCACTTCTTCATTGAATCCATCCACAGGGGCACATTCACTGGCATGACCATAGCAGAAGCAATTTCCTCGAACCACCATATCATAAACTGCATAATAATACTTTTCTCTGATTTCCATTCTGGAATCCAGAAGGTTATCTCCCAAAGTATGCAGTTTCACAAACTTGATTCTCAAGTTGGTAATTTTTAATAAATCTAAGAAGGTCATCAAGAAGATGAAAAGTCCGATCAGACAAGCAAGAAGTCTTTTTGTTTTTTTGTTTTTTGCATCATTTCTTTTTAGAGAAAGGCATGATACACGAAAATAGCTTAAGTTCCCCATCTTGCATTATCTAGATGACTCCAATAATGAAGCCTAACATAACATGACTGGAAAGAGGAAAGCTTGCTGCCCTCTCATCAGTTTCATAAGAATGTCGGCCGGGCATGGTGGCTCACACCTGTAATCACAGCACTTTGGGAGGCCAAGGCGGGTGGATCACTTGAGGTCAGGAGTTTGAGACCAGACTGGCCAACGTGGCAAAACCCCATCTCTATGAAAATACAAAAATTAGGCCGGGCATGGTGGCTCACACCTGTAATCCCAGCATTTTGGGAGGCCAAAGTGGGCGGATCACCTGAGGTCAGAAGTTCAAAACCAGCCTTGATCAACATGGTGAAACCCCGTCTCTACTAAAAATACAAAAATTAGCTGGGCATCATGGCATCTGCCTAAAATTCCAGCTACTAGGGAGACTGAGGCTTGAACCTGGGAGGCGGAGGTTGCAGTGAACCGAGATCATGCCATTGCACTCCAGCCCGGGCAACAAGAGCAAAACTCTGTCTCCAAAAAAAAAAATTAGCCAGGTGTGGTGGCTAATTGTAATCTGTAATCCCAGTTACTCTGGAGGTTGAGGCAGGAGAATTGCCTGAACAACAACAAAAAAGAGTATCTATTTTGTGATGGGTCTGTTTGCAGAGCAACTGTTCAGGAAGAAGTGTGAAAGTGGATAAATTGTAAGAATGCAGCTGCATGACTGCTGGAACCTGCGGGCAGACAGTAATTTGAAGTAGCACAATGCCCTCCGCTTCCCACAGCAATTAGTGTCAGTTTCAACATCAGAAAATTCCATTCAAGTGGGAAAAGATTTATCAAAGCACTCCAATTCTCATTGTTATTATAAGATAGTTAGAAATATTTTTGTTTCTATTTTTGGAAGGGAAAATACTATTTGAAATTTCCCACCACTTAAATGACATTCAAGTTACCAAAATAGTGTTACTGCTATAGAATAACTATAACCCAAGGAGAGAATATTTCAAGTTTTTAAGCAACATTTCAGTCCACAACTTTTTTTGTCCCAGTTTCACAAAGCATTTCCACATTTTTCAATATTATATAGTGACATAAGCATAAAGAAGCTTAGTATTAGGATGTGGGGCAAATTATTTTTTCTCAAATACAAGTTACTTGTAAATCAATTTTATCTTTCCGTCTTCTTCCTAGGTCTGCAGACTTATGCTTATTATAAACGCTGGGCTACCAACTACATTCTATAGTAACCAGACAAACCAAGAGCCGTTCAACCTTCTCCACAGGGTTTTCATGAGTTACTAAGTTCTTCATGCTGAACTGGATCCCCAGAGTTTGATTCATCTGTCTGCACTCTCAAGTTCTGTAGCCTGAAATGGCTCTTTACTGTCAGTTATGTCTATGCATTCTTATAATTTACAACATAAGACAACATGGTAGTGGCCCAGTGCATCAGATACTTTCAAAGCCCAAATACAATTTCAAATGCTTTTAATATATGCATAGCTTACAATGAAGCTACAGAAATGGCTGCGGGTAGAAAGGGAAAGTTCATGTGTTAAACTTAGGTTCTTTGTAAACTCAAAAACTAAACAGAGAAACCGTGGTACTCCCCAAATGAATGGCAGTTATGAACGCCAACACTTCCTCCTGCACAAATCCTCCTGCACAAAATGAGCACAAGCACCTATTGACAAGAGGCCAAACAATAAACTTGAAGAGCAGCTGGAGTATTTAGAAACCCTTGAACTGACCTCTGTGGAAACCTCAGTAGAGCAAATACGCTCCCCCCACTCTCTCCTGCCATATTTAACAAGCGAGCCTCATCTTGACTGCTATTCTAAGAGGCAAATCACTTTTGAAGTGAGTTTCAGAGGTCTCAACAATACACAACTAAAGAGATTTTGCTCCTTTGATTACAAATTAAATCAAAAGCATGATCAGCTAACATGCATGCTTCCATAACATAGAAAAAGATTCTCCGATGCCATTTAACAACAAAAGACAAAAGAATCAAAATAATAAAGACAACACATCCCCCAAGTCCCATAAATTTCACCTTACAAGGGGGCAGATGGTTGAGTCCTTTTAGGGACTTAGGGGGTATCTGTCCCAGAGCCCATGTGGACATTTTTCACAACTGCATTTTGAGACATGGAGGAAAGCCCTCATGGCTCACTCAGAAATTGGTGCAGAGCTGGACACATCTATTAAATATTTGTTTTACAACAGAATGAATGAGTCAATTACAGACCAGAGACAGCCTGGGTCACATGTAACATTAATTTCAATGGGGAAGCAGTATTTTTCTGGCAATATTCCCTGGACTTCTTCCACTCTACTCTTCCATGCTTCAAGTTTGGAAGTTCCTTGGGGCCTTGGTTAAAAATAGGGCCTTGTGCAGCTGGGAGAGATCAGCAAGAATCAGCCCCACCTCTACTCAACTGGTTGCACCTTAGTAGCAGGAGAGGCAGTCTCATCTTTCATTCCAACATTTGGGACTAGTCCTGTGCAAAACCCAAACCAGAGCTGATGGCGACAGCAACATCAACAGCAATAACTGTAGCAACAGCTTTGATTGACTGAACACATTTATGATTTATGAACACATTTAAATCCAGGACTTTGTGACTCCAAAGCCCATTCTTTTTTCCTTTTTTTTTTTTTTTTGGAGACAGAGTCTCGCTCTGTCACCCAGGCTGGAGTGCAATGGCGTGATCTTGGCTCATTGTAACCTCCACCTCCCGGGTTCAAGTGACAGGTGTGCACCACCACACCCAGCTAACTTATCTGTTTTTAGTAGAGACAGGGTTTCACCATGTTGGTCAGGCTGGTCTCAAACTCCTGACCTCGTGATCCACCTGCCTCGGCCTCCCAAAGTGCTGGGATTACAGGCGTGAGCCACCGCACCCGGTGAGCCCATTCTTTTAATTACCATACATGCCTCCCAAGAAGATTAAAATGTAATTGTGTAATAAGAGCAGTTGTTGAATGTGGTAAAGAGCTCTGAACTGAGCACTGTAACATATGGATTCCAGATCTGACTGCCATTTAATAGCCATATCACCTTATGTAATAACATCCAACTCTATAAGCTTCAGCTTATTCTTCTATTAAATGGAAACGCAACCCTCATTTTATTGAGTATACTGAGTATGGCAGAGACTTCTGATTTCTCTTCAGTATTCTTTCTTCCTTTCTTCCTTTGATAGTAACAGCCCTCACCAAGAGTGTTAGTAGAGTACATGACCACCTAGAGATGTTTCCCAGTGTCTCCTGCAGTACAGCCATGTGACTAATTCTGGCCAATGAGATGTGAGCAGAAGTGACATGTACAACTTCCACATCTCATTTTTTTGTTTTTTGAGACAGAGTCTTGCTCTGTCACCCAGGCTGGAGTGCAGTGGCACGATGTTGGCTCACTGCAACCTCCGCCTCCTGGGTTCAAGCAATTCTCCTGCCTCAGCCTCCTGAGTAGCTGGGATTACAGGCATGCGCCACCACACCCAGCTAATTTTTGTATTTTTAGTAGAGACAGAGTTTCACCATGTTGGCCAGGCTAGTCTCAAATTCCTGACCTCAAGTGATCCGCCCACCTTGGCCTCCCAAAGTGGTGGGATTACAGGAGTGAGCCTCTGCACCTGGCCTATGTCTCCTCTTTAAATGGAATTTGCTTGCCTCATCTTCCCTCTTCTCCTGAGTTAAGATGAGGACATGGTGGTGGTGGTCTAACTCTAACCATGTGAATAAACCTGGAAACATGGGTGGCCTTATAACTAGGGTTGCCAGATTTAACAATAAATAGTTAAATATAAACAACACTTAGTTCAACTTGAATTGCAGATAAACAATCATTTTTTAGGATAAAGTGTGTCTCAAATATCACATGGGACATAGTTATACCAACCACAAATATTGCACAGGAAACACTTGTACTAAACACAAATATTACATGGGGTATATGGGATATAGTTATGCTTCAAAAAAGAATGATTTATCTGCAAATGTAACTGGGCATCATCCTGTATTTTTATCTGGTAAGTTTAATTATGGCAATTGAGCTACATTTCTTCCCTAGAAAACTCTTTGATGGGTTTCATAAGAGAGAAAGAAACTTTCACCTTATTTGAACAACTAGATTTGTGGGGACACTTTGATACAAAAGCCCAATATATACCCTAATTAATGTACTGAGTAATAAAATAAGGTATTATGATCAATATAATTACTTGATAACTTCTAAATCTTATATTGGATGTATTGTATTTACATCTTATATCAGATGTAAATGTATTCTCTATCAGTGGAGAGTAATTATTGCTAATTTCAAGACCCTCTGGTCAGATAATGCAGAGAAAGAAGGAAAATGAAGAAGGTAGATTTAGCACCGAATATTTAGATTCCGAGTAAGACTTATTCCACGGTTGCTGTTTACCATCAAAACTTTTATTTGGGCCAGGTGCGTTGGCTCATGCCTGTAATCCTAGCACTTTGGGAGGCCAAGGTGGGTGGATCACCTGAGGTCAGGAGTTCGAGACCAGCCTGGCCAACATAGTGAAACCCCGTCGCTACTTAAAATACAAAAAAACTAGCTGGGCGTGGTGGTGGGCACCTGTAATCCCAGCTACT
>NW_012103120.1:2429394-2430690 GCF_000951045.1 Mandrillus leucophaeus | reverse complement strand
ACAAAGTTGATTAGCAGTTACCAGGGGCTGGACAGAGGGGCAATAGCCACAGAATTTCTGTTTGGGGTGATGAAAAAGTTCTGGAAATAGACAGTATTCAATGGTGGTTACACAACATTGTGAATATACACCCCTTCCCCAACACACAGAATTATACATTTAAAAATGGTTAAAATGGTAATCTTTCTGTTATGGATATTTTACTGCCAAGAAAAAAAAAAAAAGCTAGGAATACTTCACAGAGAAGAAGGCATAAAATTGGATCTTTTTTTGAGACAGAGTCTTGATGTCGCCCAGGCTGGAGTTCAGTGGCATGATCTCAGTTCAATGCAACCTCCGCCTCCTGGGTTCAAACAGTTCTCCTGTCTCAGCCTCCCGAGTAGCTGGGATTACAGGCATGTGCCACCTCGCCCAGCTAATTTTTGTATTTTTAGTAGAGATGGGGTTTCACTATGTTGGCCAGGCTGGTTTAGAACTCCTAACCTCAGGTGATCCACCCACCTTGGCCTCCCAAAGTGAGGGGATTCCAAGTGTGAGCCACTGCGCCCGGACCAAACTGGATCTTAGAAGGGCAACAAGGTATTTTCCAGGCAGTGGGTGGAGGTGGCTACACGTGGCAGAAGAGGTTGGTCAGGCCTGGATAAGAAGGAGTTGCCATGCTAAGGGACTTATCTTTTTGCAATGAAAAGGGAACACTAAAAAATTTAAGTGGATGAATGAAATGATCATATTGCGCTTAAGAAAAATAACTCTTGTGGTAGAGTTACTGGACATGGACAACACAAAGCACAGGAAAACGAAGTGAAAGAAAAAAGATGAAGGTTTTAACTTGAGAAGTTACAATGTCGATAGAAAGGGATGGAACTGACCACTCTGAAAATTTAGTGACAGAAGACTATATTGAATTACACTTGGTGATCAATGAGACTGCAGCGGAAAAGGCAGAGTGAGGAAAGAAATGCGGGCACCTACACTTGGGTAGCTAGGTAGATGTGTTGCCAATGACAACAAAAGGGAAGAGGCGTGAAAGCATTTGGTTGTAGGCGAATTAGTCACATGTGCGATGTCCACGTGGAGACACCCATTAGACACTTGGAAAAAGTGGTCTGGCACTCAGCTGCAAGAAGGGAGCTTGAAACATTAATTTGGGAGTCACTGCACACACATAATATTTGAAACCTCCAAGTATATGATGTCTCAAAAAAAAAAAAAAGAAAAAGAAAAGAAAAAGGAATGGGCAAGATAAAGAGAGTCTAAGTCTGTGCTCCAGAAAAACATATCAACCAGGGGCTAGAC
>NW_012103120.1:2425679-2427259 GCF_000951045.1 Mandrillus leucophaeus | reverse complement strand
CTGACCAACATGGAGAAACCCCATCTCTACTAAAAATATAAAGTTAGCTGGGCGTGGTGGCTCATGCCTGTAATCCCAGCTACTTGGGAGGCTGAGGTAGGAGAATCACTTGAACCCGGAAGGGGGAGGTTGCGATGAGCCAAGATCGCGCCATTACACTCTAGCCTGGGCAACAAGAGCAAAACTCCATCTCAAACAAAACAAACAAAACAAAACAACAAACAAAAACAAACTTTTATTTGAAAATGAACTTACTCTGTATCCTCGGGCTATAAGGATCTTCTATTTTGAAAGCAGGATCTAAAGCACGAAATATCACCTAAAAATGGAAACAAGAGTAACTGGTATTTTTGCAATAATCAAAAAGTAGATTTGCAAGTAGAATGTAAAACACAGAAGCAAACAAACCTCTCCTTCAGTTGAGGGTTCAATGTCAGAATATCGGGAATCACAAATTATGTCATCGACTTTTTTCATGGGGCCAGTTGAAATGCCTGGAAACGAGGCCTCACAGTCATAGGCGAAGTATCTGTACACGCCCCAGGTTTTCCCAAAGTCGGACGATCGTTCTATCAGCATAGCAGCTGGACGGAATGTCTAAAGGCAGGAGCAAAAATCTCATTTGATGTTTTTTATTGGTAGCCTGTATTTTTTTTAATCTCAGGTAAAAATGTCACTCAACTGCATGCCACAAACTTGAACTGCATGTGGTTTGTATTTCAGACTGTGGCTGGATTTCAAATAATTTAAGCTGTTCCACGGAGCCTCTTCTCGCAAGGAAAGTGTCTAGCCTCTAAAATGGGCACTTTTCCCCACACTACTGGATAAGTAAACTGTTTCTCTTTAGAAGCTTATTATAAACAGGCACTTTCGTGTATTTAGTCACCATGTACACTGTAATATGAGTGGCAAGTTTGAGTGCTTGTTCCTTCATTCGTTCATTTAATTATTCAGTAAATGTATGACTACCTCCTTAGTAGCAACCAGTGGCCTATATGCTGTCTATATGCTATACACAGTCCAACGAGGTACAGATATGGGTGTCAATAAGTTGCAATATGCTATGTCAAACACCATAGTAGGGTCGCATGCAATGTGCTTTGGAAAAGGAAGAGGAAGAAATTAGTAACTCAAGAAGCTGGAAAATCCAGCAATTCCACCTTATTAGGTATATACCCAGAAGAATTGAAAACAGGAACCCCAACAGACACTTGTATATGAATGTTTACCACAGCAGTATTTTTCACAATAGCCAGAAGGCGGAAACAACCCATGTACCCATCAACTGATGAAGATAAACAAAATGTGATATATACATACTGTGAAATATTACTCAGCCACCAAAAGGAATGAAATGCCAATACATGCTACAACATGGATGAACCTTGAACGCATTATGCTAAGCAAAATAAGCCACACAAAAGGACAAATATTACATGATTCCACTTGTATGAAATACCAAGAATTGGTTAAGTAGACAGAGACACAAAGTTGATTAGCAGTTACCAGGGGCTGGACAGAGGGGCAATAGCCACAGAATTTCTGTTTGGGGTGATGAAAAAGTTCTGGAAATAGACAGT
>NW_012103120.1:2417294-2424524 GCF_000951045.1 Mandrillus leucophaeus | reverse complement strand
AAAAAAAAAAAAGAAAAAGAAAAGAAAAAGGAATGGGCAAGATAAAGAGAGTCTAAGTCTGTGCTCCAGAAAAACATATCAACCAGGGGCTAGACAAGGAAAACCGAGTGGTGCCAGTACCACTCATTACATTATTTACTTTAGCCCTCTATAATTTGGGCTTATTTGTGTTTCTGCAAAAGTCATATGTTGAAGACATAACTCCATACTTCAGGTCACTGTGTGTGGAGATGTGCTCTTTAAAAAGGTAATGAAGGTTAAATGAGGTCATGAGGGTGGGCTCTCATCATATATGACTGGTGTCCTTGTAAGAAGAGATGAGAACACACACATGCACAGAGGGATGACGGTGTGAAGACACCGGGAGAAGACAGCCATCCCAAACCAAGGAGAGAGGCCTCAGCAGAAACCAACCCTGCCAACACCTTACCCTGAGATTCCTAGCCTATGGAACTGTGAGAATATACATTTCTGTTGTTTAAGCCACCCAGTCTTGTGACACTGTGTTATGGCATCCCTAGGAAACCAATGCACCCTCACAACACATTTGTCTGACAAATGAGAAAACTGAGGCTTGGAGACATTGATTTGCTAGTTACAGGCAGAGCTTAGATTCAAATCCATGCCTATCTTTCTCCCTCGCTGGCTAAAGGCATAGAAGACTGGAAAATGAGTGTCAGAGAGGAAAGAGAAAAAAGGCAGTCTTCTGAAACCAAGGCAGGAGGGAGATTTAGGAGGGTGTGGCCAACAGAGAAAACTGGAAGTAAAAGATGAAGCAGAAAGAGCACTGAAAACAGGCAATCAGGCAAAGGCTTTGACACTGACCAACACAGTGATGCATTTTGGGAATTGGAAGTCACATTACAAGGGAAGAAGATCAAAGGAAAGTTCAGTTGACCTAGAAAACAGAACCTAAATAAAAACACTTACTTCTGAATTAAAACTAATGCTTGACAGAAATTTGGGTGAGAGTTAATGCTGAAAACTACATGCTTAGGCTTTCTTTAGCCCTCCTTAATAATCCTGCTGGGCTTTTTCTCTGATAAAAGATGTCAAGGATAAGAAAATGGACAATTACGTTTTGACAGACTCTTTGACTTATTCACTCACTAGCTGCTCAGGTTTTTTTTTCACCTACTCAGGAATATAAGAAAATGATACCATATTCAACTCAAGACAGTATTAGCCTAAGAATTTTAAAATAAGAGAGAAAAATTCCTAAGGACTAACTGAACCATGTGTGCCACGTACCATGGCAAACTCCCCGTGAGAACCCGGCTGGGAGGCTTGGGGAGAGTCAGAGAGGGGAAGGTCTGAAAAAGTGTGAAAGCCATTTCTGGCTGTGCTTCCTTCTCCCTCTCTTTTGGAAACTTTCAAGTCCCAAAGGACCATTGACGAGTCATCCAATTTCCTGTGGAGTTAAGAAGTTGCTGGAAACCAGAACAACACATTTTACCTAAAGAATAGAATCTTTTCCATGCTCTCTGCTTAGTCATCAACCTTCTCAGGCCTGCCGTTGCTGCACAGTTGCCTCCGAATTTATAATAAACAAAAGACCTATGAGTTTTTTGTGTCTTTTTAAGATAGAGTCTCGCTCTGTTGCCCAGGCTGGAGTGCACTAGCACAATCATAGTTCACTGCAGCCTTGACCTCCTGGGCTCAAGCGATCCTCCAACCTCAGCTTCCTGAGTAGCTGGGACTACAGGTGTGTGCCACCATGTCTGGCTAATTTTTAAATTTTTTGCAGAGACAGGGTCTTGCTATGCTGCCCAGGCTGGTCTTGAACTCCTGAAGCTCAAGTGATCCTCCCACCTCAGCCCCTCAAGTGTTGGGATTACAGGGATGAGCCACCATGCCCGGCCAAGAGTTATGAGTTTTGAAACATCTAGCAATATAGAAAAACATACTGTGTACATGCTAAATGAGCTTTTGCTAGTCTAAATCTACTTAGCAATTAGCCGTCTCTACGGCAAACTTGGGGAAAAAAATCAACAACCTCAGTTTTCTTCCTGATTTCACTACTGTTAGTAGCTTCACCATCTTCCTAGTTATTTCACTTGACTTTCTAAGTAATTTTTTTTTTAAGTGAAAGCAAGTTTATTAAGAAAGTAAAGGAAGAAAAGAACGGCTACTCCATAGGCAGAGCAGCCCTAAGTAATTTTTGATTCAGCCCTTTCCTTCCACTGTTCTGCTTCTAATATTTCTCTACTTCATGGTTCAGCTTTTGATTTTAAAGGATCCAAATGACTGCCCTTAGAAAACAGGGGCTCCTCATCTTGGCAACGATCCTCAAAGGCAGTAACAGCAGAGAGTATCAGAGTATGGCAGTGAGTGGACACATGGGATTTGAAAAAGCTTTCTAAGATACAGGACTCCTGGGTTGCAGGAAGAGGCTCCCTCCTACTTGAGAATCACAGCCAGTTTTTGCATTAGCACCAACCCTCCATTAATGTTTCATCAATGCTGACATCAACAGAGCATCCCAACGTGCCCTTTATTTTTGCCATCCCAGTCCTTGCTTTGTATTTCCTCTTGGGCTACCTTCCTGAAACACAGGTCTCCTTTTCTTGTCAATGGTTTCCAATTTTTTTTTTTTTTGGTGTTCATTTTTTTTTTTTTAATTCTTTAAGACTGGCATAAACAAAAATAAAGCACAAAATAGCAAGATAGCTGCAGTTACTAACTGCAAGAATATAGTAAAAAAGAGTCATACTAAATGTTAATGTTTTTGCAACAGAATTGTCCCAATCACCTCAGAGTAGAAAATTTTGGCAAGAAATGATCATTCATTATTAAAAATATGAAAAGAGGCCGGGCGCAGTGGCTCACACCTGTAATCCCAGCATTTTGGGAGGCAGAGGCAGGTGGATCACTTGAGGTCAGGAGTTCGAGACCAACCTGACTAACATGGTGAAGCCCTGTCTCTACTAAAAATAAAAAATTAGCCGGGTGTGGTGGCGCATGCCCATAATCCCAGCTATTCGGGAGGCTGAGGCAGAAGAATCGCTTGAACCTGGGAGACGGAGGTTGCAGTGAGCTGAGATCGCACCACTGCACTCTAGCCTGGGCAACAGAGTGAGACTCCGTCTCAAAAAAAAAAAAAGAATTTCTAAGATTGATCAGTTGTAACGGCTCCCTTTTTCTTATAAAGTTCACACTCCCTAGCAAGGAGTCAATGCCCTTTGTGTCTAATCTGCTTTTCTACTTTTACTTTCCTTTCCTTCTCTCACTACCCCAAACTCGAGGCAAATCTACATAGCACTTGCTGAGCAAACCCTGACCCACTGTCCCACCACCAGTGCCTTGCTCTCAGACTGTTTCCCTCTGGCCATGAATGGCCTTTCTTCCATCTCCTCCCACTGACATCCTGCTCTCCTTTCCTGGCCCAGGTCAAGTGCAGTCCCAGTCCTAGGTTTCTTCTTTATTGCAGGCTAAAATTAATCTCACCCTCCTCTGGGCTAACATACATTGTCTGAACTTCTGCTGTAGTCATTAGCACCTTCTGTCATGTACTGTAAGTTATCTGCAAGTATATCTTTCTCCCCTGGAAGACTGGAAGCTCCTGGAGGGCAGTCACTATGCTATCTTTACAATTTCCCGTAAGGCTTAAAGTAGGGTAGTTTCTTACAAACAGAAGATGGTTGAATTCATTTATCCACTTATTCTTTCATTCAGTAAACATTTGTAGAGCAATTACTATATGCCAAGCATCTGCATTTATAAAGACTTTCAGGTTCCCACTATATGCCAGGCCAGCAAGATTATCCGAATTCCTAGAACAGAAGGTAACAGGCCAGGTGCAGTGGCCACGCCTGTAATCCCAGCACTTTGGGAGGCCAAGATGGGCAGATTGCCTGAGGTCAGGAGTTCCAGACCAGCCTGGCCAACATGGTGAAACCTGTCTCTACCAAAATACAAAAATTAGCCAGGTGTGGTGGCATGTGCCTATAGTCCCAGCTACTCAGGAGCCTGAGGCAGGAGAATTGCTTAAAACCAGGAGGTGGAGGGTGCAGTGAGCTAAGATTGCACCACTGCACTCCAGCCTGGGCAACAGAGCGAGACTCAGTATTTAAAATACAAAAAACAAAAAACAGAGGGGAACAGGAGACCATCACCATTCTGTCTTATGTCCTATGATGTCGGTATTATTCCTCTTCCCATTTACAAATGAGGAAGTCACAGCTCTGGCCACACATGCCAAGAAGGAGCAGACAGGGATTCACACCCCATGTACCCAACCCCATAGATGTTGCTTTTCTCACTGGAGCTAGGACCCAAAGGATGAGTTGTTTTCTCATAAACCAGTGTGATAACTTGTACCTATTCTTTTTCTTGAGACAGGGTCTCACCCTGTCGCCCAGGCTGGAGTGCAGTGGCATGATCTTGGCTCACTGCAACATTTGCCTGCAGGGTTCAAACGATTCTCCTGCCTCAGGCTCCCAAGTAGCTGGGACTACAGGCACGTGCCACCACGCCTGGCTAATTTTTGTATTTTTAATAGAGCCGGGGTTTCACCATATTGGCCAGGCTGGTCTTGAACTCCTGACCTCAAGTGGTCTGCCTGCCTTGGCGTCCCAAAGTGCTGGGATTATAGGTGTGAGCCACCACACCTGGCCCCAGCTTATAGCCATTCTGCGTGTCTCAGTTCAATCACTGCCCCCGTTTTACCTTCTGGACCTACATGAGTAAATTCATCTTTCTCCCACTGTATTCACCTGAGTGAGTATTCAACTACAAAACATGTGCCCAAAGGACTTTTGGATCTAGATGAACTCAGAACTATCCATGTATATGAACAGATGCCCTCTGCAAAGGAAAAGATAGGATCATAAACATTAATAAAGATGATTTTGAGTATTCTTAGGTGTCACATAACTTAAAGGTAACATCCTTATATGCCGATGAGCACCAGTTTAATCACCAGATTGATTATGTGGTCAATGAAGGGACAAGCGGTTAGTGACAAGGAGTAGTTGACGATTTATTTAGTGAAACCTTCCCCACCACTCTCAATACCAGGTGTCACAGTCACAGTGCCCACCTTCCTGCTCCAGCAGGAACAGCAGGCTGCTGGGGAGTGGGCACGGGGATGAAGGCTCAGGCCTGGGAACTGCAGAGCCCAACGTCCCTCCTAGTTGCATTCTGGCCCCCCGCCCACCCTAGCTCCTTGGCCTCCCACTTTGGTGGCAGAGACAGTGAGATTTTCTTGGCTACCTGCCCACATGGTAAATCTATCCTTGGCACCTTTTCCTTTCCTGAGAGGGTGTAGATAAGGTTCCCAACTCCAAATGAAAACTATTCAAAAGTGATTTTTAATCTGAGACGCAATAAGTAAATTATGGGTTTTCTGTGCGCCAATGTGTACTTTAAGCCATGTGAAGTCTGTCATTTCCAGGCAGCTGCTTAAGAAGAAACAAAGGGACTTTGTACAGAGACATTCCCTAGTTCTGGAGTCATTTTACATCTCTCAAAGAAAAATGATGAGAAAATCCACATTTAGGAAGGCATTACACATTTCTTAAGGAACTGTAAAACTGTTCCCACAAATTTTGCAAAACTTTGAAAACCAAAGAGAATATACTTCCTTTCCAGTTACCAAAGTCAGTATTAAAGCATAAACACAAGGGACCAGGGATTTACTCTCCAGATGTTTTACTGCGGTTTGGAAGAGGGTCAGCACTGCCTTACTCTATGGAAAAATAAAAAGATACCTAATTAAAAGTTTACAGTTGAATTACCTTAGAATAGAGGCTCTTTCTACTTATTGTCATGAAAATAGAGTATTTGTTAAATGTAGTTATTCATGCTGATGTTTTAAAAACTGCTCAATTACCCCAATTTATGGCAACAATAATATTTAAGTTCCCATTTAGGTCAACTCACATCTGACATCCATTGTGAAAGGGGACATTACACAGTACTCTCATGTGTCATTTGTGAGAAAGTTATGGATTTCTTACCTTGAAAGTCATTATGAGATGAGTAAAATGGAATTCTGCTTCCAAATCCAGTTGGATAGTTACATTTTCCACACCTACGGGAGATTAAAAAAAAACAAAAAGCAAAAAACAAATGAAACTGTAAACAGAAACATCTGTGAATAGTTGAGACTATGTTTTAAAATTATTTTTATGTTCCCCATAGAAAGTATCCTTGCATTCTACCTTAAGCTGAAGCTGAAACTAAATAATAATCCCATGGTAAAGCACAAGTCCAATGATTCTTTAGTTTTCCACAAATCATTCTGGAGTTCAACAGATTGAATCTGCTCACTGGAACAAGACATCTGGCAGAGTGCCTCTAGCTGCTGTCAAGAAAGACATCCTTTGCCTAGCCAGAAGTGAAACATCTTCCCAACCCTCTAAGCCAAGCTGCTCTCAAAGGAAAAATGGGAGGGCACTTCCTGTGCACAGTAGGGGGTCAGCTTGCAGTCTGATGCACAAGGACACAATCCTCCTCCAGTAGAAACACAAATATTCCTTTTTCTCTACGCAGCAGCAAAGAAAATAAATAAGAGTCTACCACATATGTTAGTTATACTACAACTTAGAAAAACCTATCCCTGATGGGGAAACCTTTGGATGCATTTCCACAATGAAAAACAATGCCAGAGGAAAAAAGAGTCGGTCAAATAAACTGGCTCAGAACAAATACTAACATCTTCTCTTTTAGGGGAAAGCCTGAACAAACAAATGAGCCTTTGCACCCTTGCCCCGAGGGTCAATCAGTCTCACTTAAACACATTAAAAAGGCCACTGGAATTCCAGAGATGGAAAGCACCTCCTCCCCAGTCCCTAGAGCTCTCATGCCTGCCTGTTCAGCAAGGGAGACTTTCCATGCTTCTTGTGTTTGAGAGAGCTTTTGGGGTCCATCTTCCAGAGCAAGAGAATCTTAAATGCGGGAAGACAGGAATGTGTCAGAATGAATCATGTCACAGGCTGGTGTATTTTCAGGAAATCAGAAGGACCTTTTGAAATAAACTCTCTTGCTGGAAAATTGCCAAGTCAATTGAGGGGGTGGAGGCGTGGAAAGTGGTCACTAGAACGGATATGAGTTAGCTGGAATGTTAAAAGAAAAACATAATCATACTAACTAATCTTATCTAACTTATTAAAAAGAACCATATTACAGAACTACAATGGGCATTTATTTTTGAGTGAAATGTTAGGCAACTGTATGTCTCTCCTCTTCCAGACTTTTAAAAACCTACAATATTTGTTCAAAATTAAG
>NW_012103120.1:2386808-2417244 GCF_000951045.1 Mandrillus leucophaeus | reverse complement strand
ACTTCCTTTCCAGTTACCAAAGTCAGTATTAAAGCATAAACACAAGGGACCAGGGATTTACTCTCCAGATGTTTTACTGCGGTTTGGAAGAGGGTCAGCACTGCCTTACTCTATGGAAAAATAAAAAGATACCTAATTAAAAGTTTACAGTTGAATTACCTTAGAATAGAGGCTCTTTCTACTTATTGTCATGAAAATAGAGTATTTGTTAAATGTAGTTATTCATGCTGATGTTTTAAAAACTGCTCAATTACCCCAATTTATGGCAACAATAATATTTAAGTTCCCATTTAGGTCAACTCACATCTGACATCCATTGTGAAAGGGGACATTACACAGTACTCTCATGTGTCATTTGTGAGAAAGTTATGGATTTCTTACCTTGAAAGTCATTATGAGATGAGTAAAATGGAATTCTGCTTCCAAATCCAGTTGGATAGTTACATTTTCCACACCTACGGGAGATTAAAAAAAAACAAAAAGCAAAAAACAAATGAAACTGTAAACAGAAACATCTGTGAATAGTTGAGACTATGTTTTAAAATTATTTTTATGTTCCCCATAGAAAGTATCCTTGCATTCTACCTTAAGCTGAAGCTGAAACTAAATAATAATCCCATGGTAAAGCACAAGTCCAATGATTCTTTAGTTTTCCACAAATCATTCTGGAGTTCAACAGATTGAATCTGCTCACTGGAACAAGACATCTGGCAGAGTGCCTCTAGCTGCTGTCAAGAAAGACATCCTTTGCCTAGCCAGAAGTGAAACATCTTCCCAACCCTCTAAGCCAAGCTGCTCTCAAAGGAAAAATGGGAGGGCACTTCCTGTGCACAGTAGGGGGTCAGCTTGCAGTCTGATGCACAAGGACACAATCCTCCTCCAGTAGAAACACAAATATTCCTTTTTCTCTACGCAGCAGCAAAGAAAATAAATAAGAGTCTACCACATATGTTAGTTATACTACAACTTAGAAAAACCTATCCCTGATGGGGAAACCTTTGGATGCATTTCCACAATGAAAAACAATGCCAGAGGAAAAAAGAGTCGGTCAAATAAACTGGCTCAGAACAAATACTAACATCTTCTCTTTTAGGGGAAAGCCTGAACAAACAAATGAGCCTTTGCACCCTTGCCCCGAGGGTCAATCAGTCTCACTTAAACACATTAAAAAGGCCACTGGAATTCCAGAGATGGAAAGCACCTCCTCCCCAGTCCCTAGAGCTCTCATGCCTGCCT
The DNA here is from genome assembly GCF_000951045.1 of Mandrillus leucophaeus. Taxonomy (NCBI): domain Eukaryota; kingdom Metazoa; phylum Chordata; class Mammalia; order Primates; family Cercopithecidae; genus Mandrillus; species Mandrillus leucophaeus. Next base: position 2,416,008 of record NW_012103120.1, on the reverse strand, counting down.
GTTCAGCAAGGGAGACTTTCCATGCTTCTTGTGTTTGAGAGAGCTTTTGGGGTCCATCTTCCAGAGCAAGAGAATCTTAAATGCGGGAAGACAGGAATGTGTCAGAATGAATCATGTCACAGGCTGGTGTATTTTCAGGAAATCAGAAGGACCTTTTGAAATAAACTCTCTTGCTGGAAAATTGCCAAGTCAATTGAGGGGGTGGAGGCGTGGAAAGTGGTCACTAGAACGGATATGAGTTAGCTGGAATGTTAAAAGAAAAACATAATCATACTAACTAATCTTATCTAACTTATTAAAAAGAACCATATTACAGAACTACAATGGGCATTTATTTTTGAGTGAAATGTTAGGCAACTGTATGTCTCTCCTCTTCCAGACTTTTAAAAACCTACAATATTTGTTCAAAATTAAGTATAACAAAATAATGTAAAGTGCGAAGCAAGACTAGTGCCATTTCTGTAACCTAAGAACATATGCTGCAATGTGTGCGCCAAAAGCACATTCCATTTAGATTTATAACCTGATAAAGCACTACAGGCTTTTTTTATATGGGAAGAAAAATCCAGAAAAAAGAAACAAGGTCATTCTTCTATAGTATATTGGATTTCTGTCAGACCGAGGAATAGATCATCATGATGGGTAAAAATAGTTGTACATTCCAAGCTCGTTTCTGTGCCTGGACACTGATAATTTAACCCCGCCATGTATAAGCACAACTTTGCAAAACACACAGAAAATAGATAAAATCACGTTCATAAAGTCTTCAATTGTGATCAGACAACACAGAGATGATAGGGTATAGTAACAATCAGTCTGACTTTCTAAAGACTAAGTTCCATCAGTCTAATCTCATCTAATTTCTTGTGACAGAGTGACAGAGAACTCAAGCCCCTCTACTGGAAAATCTCTTCTTTCTGGCATCTGGTCTCTTTTGTCCCACAGATTCAAAGTTGTAGAAGTTGATTAACTCAACATAACCAAGACAAATCTTCCTCTAGAACTACAGCACATGATAAACTGTTTCACTGTCTGTTGACTAAAATGGGGACAGTCTCGATCCTAATGTTGAGACATCTTCTTCAAACTGTCTTTCACTGGAAGAATGTGGGAGATCAGGAAATGCTCCTAGTCTTTGTCATAAGCTTGCTGCTGTTTCAGAAGTCTTCGGGATGCATTGCAGATTTACAGAAACTTCTCTTTCACACTGAAGTATCAACCAAAATATGCCCCCATAAGAATGAACATGGCTCTAAATGATACATGCTTTCTGATGACCCAGTGAAGTTTGTAACCAGTGAATTACCAAGGCCAACCAATGAACAAATCAACTCTCCCTAGAAACCAATAGTCTAGAAAATATTGCAATTTAACGGTCAATGATAACCGGGCGTGGTGGTTCACGTCTGTAATCCCAGCACTTTGGGAGGCCAAGGCAGGTGGATCACGAGGTCAGGAGATCAAGATCATCCTGGCTAACACGGTGAAACCCCATCTCTGCTAAAAAATACAAAAAAAAAATGGCCGGGCGTGGTAACATGTGCCTGTAATCCCAGCTACTCAGGAGGCTGAGGCGGGAGAATCACTTGAACCCGGGAGGTGGAGGTTGTAGTAAGCTGAGATTGCACCATTGCATTCCAGCCTGGGCGACAGACAGAGTGAGACTCTGCGTCAAAAATACACAAACAAACAGTCAATGACAAAGAAATCTATTAAGGGTGTTTGTCTTTACAGAATGATAGATGGCTGCAACAGCATCCAAAGTCTCCCCAGGTGTAGGGCATAGAATAAAGAAATCTAGTAGTCTCCAGGCTTTTTAATGACCAGGGTTATGTTCACTTCTTTGAGGATACTTTCACATTTTTTTAAAAGAAGATCTAATGGTACATTGTTGATTAACAAAAACACTAACTCTACCTTTATTCCCCAAATTTCAGCATCCGAGTTTGAAATAAATATGAAACTCATCTGGGCTTCATGGCACAGCAACAGTAAAATCGTATTTGATGAATGTATTAAACAAAATCCCAAATAGCAAAGACAGGAAAAAGGGTGTAATTCATGCAATCACTGGAGGAACCATTTGACTTGGGGTCATATCCATGTTGACAGAGTCTTTGAAAAATTACATCTTGCTGCTTATTCACAGTGCTATTATTACTATCAAGAAATTTTCTGTAGATGAAGGAAGGCGGTGAGGGGAGGAGTGGGGGCTGTGATTCTGCCCCTTCCTTTGGGATTGATCAAAGTGAAAGATGTTATGTTTTGTGGAAGAATAAGGGCCTGAGACAGTACCCATACCCTCCCCTCACAGCCCCCCGGCACACAAGCACTCTCTCCAAAAGCCCCTCGGAATGAGGACTATGAAATGCTCCTTTGGTCTAGCATGAAAGACTGCTTTCTTATAGGAAATACATGCTTCAGGAAGAAGGATAAGATTTTACCAAGAGAAGTTAGTGCTCCAGGCAGTCAATCTGTCAGAGACCATACTTACAGGACAGAGAAGCAAATCATAATTACAAGCACCCAGGAACCTGTAAGCTCCACCCAAGTTATCAATGACACTCAATGGAACTTGTCCCCACACCAACCACATACCATTTTCAGATTGCCACCAAATCTTAAGGCGGTTTGGCGCAAAGGTAGTGACCACATTTTCAATGAGATGGCTGTCAGGATTCAGGGTCTCATGATAAGGATCTTGGGAATTGCATATGAAGCATTTTTTGTCCTCCTGAAAACAAAGTTGAGTTCATCAGTCTAGAAAGCAACCTCATTAAAAACATTTTTAATTAAAAAACCCCATCAAGCCCATAATACAAAAATCAACCTATTAGCTTCAAGAAAAATGAATGTGTGAAAATTGCTTAGGTGATTTGTATCACATCTTTCACTTTTAACTTGCTGAGTCTAAAATACTCTTGAAAATAATTTCCTCCTTCCTTGCAAATTCAAGGTCTAAAGTAAAAGACGGCATTGTTTCCTCAAGCTATTAATCTAACCAAAATCAAATTTCTAGGCTTAAACCTTAATCTCAATAAACAGAGAAGCTTACTCTACAGTAAAAAGTAGGGGAGATATTAGAGGATTTTTGCTGACAGAAAGCAAACTAAAAATGAAAGAAAAAAATACAATTCGCTTGGCCTGATTTTCTAAAGCCTAAATGAAGCAGAAACCAAGTATTAGGCAGAAGTATTTAGAGAAGCTTTGGGAACCACAGAACAAGACTTCTTCATTTCCACCCTGCCTGGGCAGTGAATCAACAGTGGGGGCATGCAGGCTAACCTGCAAATTGCTCAGAATATCTGGGGAAAGGAGGGCCAGACTGTTGGAAGGACCAGACCATGTTGGGACCACTATAATCTGGGGCCAGTTCAAAGAACCCCAACATGGTCATGAACTAGGATGAAGATAGACTGTAAGTTTTAGGGTAGCGTTGAATTTCTCTCACTTTCTTTTTCCTAAAATGGAAGCCAGAGCCACCCGGGCAGTTGGGTTAGGAGAGTTATCTACTTTCTGTGCATTCCGTCAAGGCAAATCATAAACAACAGAGCTTAATAGCTCCCTTTCTACATAGAGCTTTGCTCTGTACCTACATTTTCTGAAATGCAGATTATTCTTAAGTCTGAAAATGAGACTAAGACTGAAATATACAAGAGACCCACATGTATGTTACAAACAGCATTTGATTAAGCATAATATTCTTATAAGGACACAATTAACTGACTGTACTTTTACACTGTATTTCACATTGTATTTATTTAGTTATCTTCTTCTCAAAAGGATTTGGAGACTGGCAAGGTGTACTGTCTAAAAAACAGAGACCAAAAGCCAGGGATGCATTGGGAGCCTGGATAAAACAAGCTTCCTCTATCTTGATGCCCACTAGATGTTTGAGAAAAGCACATATCCAGTCCCTTTTTTAGGCCCTGCTATCTGTGAAAAGCACTTCACAAATGCATGGCTAATCAGATACACCAGAGAGCCTGGCTCCAGTTGCTTATTTATTTATTTATTTATTTATTTATTTATTTATTTAAAGGGAAACTACTAAGACTGCATCCTCTTCCTCTTCCAAAGGAAGAGAAGAACCAAGAAGCAACACCAAGAGCCAGCTTCACACTCAGGAGAGACCGCTGCGCCTCTTTCTTGTGGTTTCTGATGCTCTCTACACATTCAGAGAAACTTCTCCAGTAACGAACTATAGAAATAATCTCTGAGAGGACAGTCTTCCTTCCCAGTTGCTTTTAATACAAACAGTCTGATTCTCATTTTGGTCAAAGTTGATTTCATAATCTGGTGATTCATTTACAGGATGTCCTGGCCTCTCAAGAAAATGTCAGCATAATATTGTAGGTAAAATGTAAATGCTAATATTAGAAAAGTAACATCAACTGCCTTCAATAACTTGTAGTCAAGGAAACTAGTACTGGAGAACAATCACCAGAACTCCAAAAAAAAAAAAAAAGTTTAAAAAAGTTTAATTACAGCCTCCCTTCTAATCAGGAGGAAGCAGTCTAGACATCTCTGTATAAACCTGGAAGCAAATGAACGAAATCCACTTTACCACATTCCTTTGGTCTAATTTATCAGGTCTCCAGAATGGGCTTTCTGCTTTGTAAAAGTGACTCCATTTTAAGGGATCCGCTGTGCAAACCACACACAATACTCTGTCCTCCTTCTGAAGGGCAACTGTATCGGTGGGTGGGCTGACCACATGCTGGGCAATTAGCTTGGAACTTGCCCTGAATGTGAGACTGATACTTTCCGCTTTTGTTAGAGGCCAGAAATATCAGCCTTTTTTTATTTAAAAATTTTTTTGAGACAGGGTCTCCCTTTGTTGATCAAGCTGGAATGCAGAGGCCTGATTATCACTTACTGCAGCCTCGACCTAATGGGCTCAAGTAATCCTCCCACCTCAGCCTCCTAGATAGCTGGAACCACAGGTGTGGACTACCACGCCCAGCTAAGTTTTAAAAAAATGTTTTGTAGAGACAGAGTCTATGTTGTCTAGGCTGGTCTTGAACTCTTGGGCTCTAGTGATCCTCCCACCTCAGCCTCCCTAAGTGCTAGGATTACAGGCGTGAGTCATTTTGCACCCGGCCAGCTTCGTTTTTAAAAATGAAGGAAAAGTGTTCTGATTCTGGATATTTTATACTTCGTGTCTTCTTTTAAAATTACTTTTGAGTTTGTATAAATATGACCCCTGAAATCTAAAATTTGGGCCCTCTTTTAGAAACAGGTAACACCCTGAAATTTCACTGTGGTCTTTCTTTATCAGGGTACCACGGCAACCAGGGCATTTCGTGAAAGCAAGCATCTGATCCTGATATCTAGTTGGGAACAGAACCAAGTGAGGAGAGGAAAACGGGTTCGTTCAGTGATTGGAATCACCTTGCAAGACGCCTGTCAGTGCTGGAATCCTCTTTACTCAAGTGAAGATGCGGTTGGGGGCGGGGGCGGAACCCAAGATCACTGGGTTTTAAAAAGAGGATAAATCACCTTTAATGCACACTTCCAAAGCTAAAGATTAAAACACACACACACACAATCAGGCCTTTGGAGGCCCTGGGTTGGGGCAGCCAGGACTGTCGGCAGTCCTGCCTTTCCATACTGACCGCGCCAGCAGGAAATGTGTGGCGGATGCAACTGTGCAAACTGAGATGGGGCGAAAGGGTAAGCTACCAGCCTAATCCCGGGACTCCCCGGCTGGCTGCGCTTCCTATCTGGATTGCTGGAAGGATGCGGAGTCCCCAGGGCCTGCCCCTTAGGTCTGGACGGGAGGAGGCGCTAGAAGAGCCTCATACCCGGCTCTCAGCCCTCACCTGCAAGTGGCTGACGATACAGTAGGGTTCGGGCTTGTGCAGCCCGCACGTCGAGGTCACAGAAAGCCTCTGTGCTCGGCCGATGAGAAGGTCGCCCGTGGCGGGGTAGCAACTGCCTTCGGCGCAGCCGTAGCTGAACTCGGGTTCTTGAGCGCGCACTCGGGCTCCGCACAGGGCTGCGGGAAGGACAGGCGACAGGGTTGGGGGCACACAAGCAGGGAGTAGAGTCCGAACAAAACGAAAAAGCGTGGGCGGGGGAGTGGGTGCGGAGAGAGGGCAGTCCATTCGGAAGAAAGCAAAATGCACAGAAAGGACAATGGAGAGATGAGCGCAGGAGAGGCTGGGAAGGCAGGGACTCAGAAAGGAGGAGGACACGGAAAGAAACCCACACACGTCATCAGGTCTGTCCAGCAGCGAGAGCCTCCCTCCTGGGAAACCCACCGACGCTCGCGCCCACCCTGATCAGCCCCGGGGAGCAGCTCCTCCAACAAAGGGTGGATGTATAGACCCTCCACTTAGACGTGCCTGGAGCCCGCCGCAGGGAGGCTGACCCCCCAAGCGCCACACACCCACGCACGTGAACCCGCGTGCACGCGGCAGCCCGCGCATCCTCGGTGTGAGTGTGCGCGTGGAAATCTGTGAGCACGGGGCGCGAGAGTGCGTGTGCGTGCACGCGCGAGGGTCACCGGCGCTTCGCTGGGGGCGAGGCGCCAGGTCTCGCGGTGGACGCCGCTTTCCGGAGGTAGGGGAGCCCATGGACAGTCCCTGGGGCTCTGGAGTGGTTTCAAGGCTTCGCCATTCCAGGGAAGCGCCAGGTCCAGCTGTTTCTGGTGCCATCCGGAGACAAACAGAGATGGTTAATTAAAGCCACATGGCCCCCATCTGTTCCCAGAATGAAGCCTCCGCTCAGCTCAGGCACTTTCCTGGGCAATGGATTTTTGGAGAGCCCTCCTCAGTCACTACCGCCAACCCCAGGGAACCTGCCCTCCGCGGTGGGGAAACCCAGGGTGAACCGGCCGAGGGTGCAAAACCCTGAGCGGGGGCCGCGGGAGCCCGCAGGGGCCGGGGCTTGGGCGCAGAGCCCGGGGGATGCGGGTCCGCGGCACTCCGCGTGCGCCGTCTCCAGCCACCACCAAAGCAAGGGCGTTGGCGTTTAATCCTAGGGGCGTCATTTCCATCCAGTCCCTCTCCCAAGCCCCCAGTCTCCCTCGAAGGTGAGCCAACAGCTTTTGGGTTTTCCTTCCCCATGCCCAAGTCCATCCGCCTCCCCGCACCGTTTTCACAGAATTACCTAAGAAACTGAAAGCTAACACCTGGAGAAGCCCCATGCTGGCTCCCTGCAGCCACGGGGACACGGCAGAGGAGTGGAGAAGACGCCCGCCGAGCGGCCTGCCCTTTCTTCCCGTCTTCCTTTCTATAGAGGTGAAAATGAGCGGAAAAAAGGCAAATGTTCAAAGAGAGTAGAGGCGCCCTTCCATTTCCTGTCGCTCCCACGGAAGCTGGGGGTGGGTTGGAAAGGGGGAAAAATCGCGCAGCCACTTTGTTCTCCTCACCCGGCGACGCTAGCGCTCGCCCTGCTCCTGGCAGCCCCCGATCCCAAAGAAGGGAATTAGAAAGTTTAGCCTTGGGAGGAACAGAGGGAGGCGCCTCTGCTCATGCGCACACGGAGAGCCGGGGCTGAAGGGGCGGGCGGCAGCAACTCTGCGAGGACCGGGTGAGGTCCCGGTCCCACCCCCCGGGGCGCCTCTTTTGTTTGAAAGCTGTGTCTGCGATGGCTGCGAGGCTGGGGCGCTTCCCAGTCCCAGCGCGGGTCCGCCCCGGGGTGCGCGTCCCAGAAGGGCGCGCGGCGTGGCCGTCCAGCGAGGAGGGCGGATGCATGGGGGCGTCTCCGAGGTGGGTGTTCAAGTCGCCCAGCCAGGGGGCCGGCGGGACCTACCGCGGACTCGCGCATTTACGTTCGCAAGAAGTGAATCACCAAACGTGCCCACGGCTAAAACTGTCGTGCCGTGCACTCGGGGAAAGCGGGTTAACTCTTTAGAAACAGGGTCGACCTGTCGTATTTGTTCTTTAGAAAGTGACACTTCCTTTCCGCCCCCAGTATCCAAGAGCTTGGGATGGGCGCGACTTCTACAGTGTCTTCCTAGGAAGGAGGAGAAGCGCTGTGCGCCCTGCAATTCTTTGCGCACACATTTATTCAGGACCTCTCTGTAGTCCCTGTTACCCAGGTGGTCACGGCATTGAATTGAACGGCTAGTTCTGTTTTTAAAAAATCTACTTCCAACATGGTGAAACCCCCTCTCTGCTAAAACTACAAAAATTAGCTGGGCGTGGTGGCGGGTGCCTGTAATCCCAGCTACTCGGGAGGCTGAAGCAGGAAAATCGCTTGAACCTGGGAGAAGGAGGTTGCAGTGAGCCGAGATCGCGCCATTGCACTCCAGCCTGGGCGACAAGAGCAAAACTACGTCTCAAAAAATAAAAATAAATAAAATAAAATCTTCCTGCCTGTATCCAGATGATGGTTTTAACTCAGGTAATTCCTTAAATGACACCATTATTGTTACTGACTCCCTTTCCCATCTCGCCGTGGAAGAGTTGACCCAGCCAGGAAGTGGAGATCTTTCATGAGAGGCACTTCCCCACAACGCATCTCAACGATCCTCCACGGTGTGCAAATGGTGAGGTCGGGTGAGGGCCTCTAAAGAAGGGTCTCTAACAACACAGTGTAACCTGCCTGGTGAAATTAGGGGTACATAGAAGCTCACCATCTTCTAGGGGTTGGAGAGGGAAAAGAGATTGGTGACGGGACACCACCACCCATTCTGCTACCCTTAGCAATGGACACAGTCAAAACTTGGAGTCCTGCTCTGGGCAAATGTGGCTGGAATTCAGGGAGTATAGTTAGTTGTTAGTCCAGTCAGGAGACTTGGCATGTTTTCTAGTCATCTCAGGGAGAAGAGTTTAAGCGGCTAGCTGGTCAGTTTTTAACTTAACTGCCACGAAATAAGGCCCAGAGAAGTTTAATCATTAGACCATAGAGTCAGCTGCTTTACGAGTTTGTAAGCCTGCACGAGTCTGAGGCAGGCAGGAGCCTGGGGGTCTAGGTGAGTGAGGCATTAATTATTCACCAAATCAGCACTTGCCCTGCTACAGCCTGGGGAGGTTTTGCCTCTGCTGACGCTTAGGATCCTCTGCACCGGCTGCGTAGCCTGAGAACACTGAGAGCCCTTGCTGTTGGGAGGCTGTAGAATTGCAATGGAGGGTCTTCAGGGCTTAATTAAAAGGAAAATATTAAAAGGCAAATGTCTTTTCTTCCTGTTGAGCTTTTAATACCCTGGGCCAGAGTTTCATATTTTCATGTGCACGCACTGCAAGCATCTTTCAGTTCCTTTTCTTTCTTGAGCCTAGCCTCTGCTCTCACAGCAGCCAAGCCCTCCTTGCTACCTGTCCCTGGTCAGCGTCCTCTCCCATTGCAAAAGGTCATTTACCTTCAGTATGTTCAGAAGCCTGCTTGCTCTCCCGATCACCTCACTTGCAGTAGTAAACTGAACACTACTAAGAGAATTCGGTTTTTAAAAATTTGCCTGTATACGTGCAGGGGGAGGAGTGTGTGTAACACTCAGCTTCTGACCACTTCATCTGTGAATTTGTCTACCTCCCTTTCCACCTTTAGTGCTTCTCTCCTAGAAGTATGCCCTCCTCTCATCTACGAAGTTCAGTGCTCTCATATACTTCCTCAGTCTCCTCCTGTTTTAGGTAAAAACAACACAAACGCTGCATTGTATGGAATCAAAGCTTGAGCTCTGGAGATTTGCTCATGGAATCAAAGATTGAGCTAAGGAGAAAAGAGTTTCAAGAGGGAGATCTGAAGCATAAGCCATAGAGATCAAATAAGATCACAGTGGGAAAATGTCCATTGCATTCAGCAGTTAGAAAGTCAAGGGCGGCAGGCACGGTGGCTGGTGCCTGTAAGGGGTGTGAGGCAGGTGGATCACGAGGTCAGGAGTTCAAGACCAGTCTGTCCAACATAGTGAAACCTGTCTCTACTAAAAATACAAAAATTAGCCAGGCATGGTGGCAGGGCCTGTAGTCCCAGCTACTCAGGAGCTGAGGCAGGAGAATCGCTTGAAACTGGGAGGTGGAGATTGCAGTGAGCCAAGATTGCACCATTGCACTCCAGCAGTGGAGATGGAAGCCACACTACCATGGAATGGAGGAGGAACTTGGGGAAAGCAGAGAATAAGAGCAAACTGTACTTTCAAGAACCTGAGTTATGAAGCCAAAGGAAGGATTGAGCAAATCTCAGGGTTTGCTCAATCAAAGCTTGAGCTTTGATTCCATGCTCCTGCTCTAGGCAAATGTGGCTGTAATGAGGGATAAATACTCTACACTCCCTCTCCTTCCTTTGGCTTCATAGCTCAGGTTCTTGAAATTATAGTTTGCTCTTATTCTCTGCTTTCCCCAAGTTCCTCCTCCATTCCATGGCTGTGTGGCTTCCATCCCCACCACTGTTCTTGGTAAGTGCCCTTGACTTTCTAATTGCTGAATGCAATGGACATTTTCCCACTGTGATCTTATTTGATCTCTTTGTGGCTTATGCTTCAGATGATCACACCCTCCTTCTTGAGACTCCTTTCTCCTTAGCTCCCAGGACATAATTCCAGAATTTTTCCACAAGGCTTTGACCTCTCCTCTCCCATTTATCTTGCCCTTCTCTGATCCCTTAAACACTGGTGCTACCAAAGGTTCTGTCCTCTTTTCTGCTTCCTCTACTCATCCACATCCAGGGGGCACCACTTGGACTCTCCACAACCTCCAATTCCCATCTCTCTAGCTTGTACCTCACTTGGAATTTACATACCATTTCTAACAGGCCATTGAATATCTCTACTTCAATGATCCATAGGTACATGAAATTCATCTGTGGCAAAACTGAAATCTCTCCACCCAGCTCTCCTAGAACAAAATGTCTTCTTTCTTCTGTTTCCCATTTCAATTATTGGCACCATAATCCACCCCTTAGCTCAAGACGGAGACTTGGGAACAGGACTGGCTGCATGATTAGCAGGGCACAAATGTGGAGCCCCTCTATTGTTATTAAGGTAAAGACAGTGAAAGAGCATTAAACGTAGCGTGGGACTCTCCTGAGTGGGGCGGTGGTGGGGAGGGGCTGTGCAATTGCACAAATTACACACCCCTGAAGCCAGCCTAGCCTGGGAATCTTGGACATCTCCCACTCCTTCATTCCCTCCCCTCCCCATCACCAGGTCCTGTCATTTCTACTTGCCTAGCAGCTAGCCAGCATGTCCCCTTGCTCCAACCTCATTGCCCTCCCTTAGAGTTCAGTCTGAATGCCTGCCAGAGCCCCCTGACAGGTGTTCCTACTTCCAGATTCTTCCTCTCTTCAGTCTAAACCTTCCTAATACCTGCAGAAGGATTTTTTTTCAGAGTCAAAACCTTGATCATGTAGTTCCCTTATTCAAAAGCCTTCAATGGCTCTCCTTTGCTCCTTCCCTGTACATGACATAATTTATTCCTTCATGACTTTCACTACATGGGTCCTCCTTGACCTTGTCAACTTAGTGAACTACTGCACACCTTTGAAGACTCCTCTTAAACATGACTTTCTCCATGAGCCTCTCTCTCCTCCTTGTAAAAGCCTGTTACAGCATATGTAACATAATGCTGTAACTATTTGTTTATGCCCTTATCTCCCCCAATAGACAGCAAGACAAGGACAAGTATTGTGTAACATTCGTTTTTGCATTAATGTTGCCTTGCATGAGATGAGGCACATTACAGGTGCTCGATAGGTGTTTCTCGAATGAAAGTAAATGAAGACTAGTCTCCATGTTTTAAAACCTTCCTTAAATCTTAAATGTCCACTTTTTTCTACCTTGATATGAATTTCTAGCCAAAGAGAAAAAGAAATATCACCGCTTGACTTAATTTTAGGAATACTTCCAAGTTTCACTCACAAATTCTTCTCGTCTATTATATTTCATACAATTTCCTCTGATTTCTGAAGATGTTACAAATTGAGGAAGAATGAATTTCTTCTGTTAGCCTGTCCAGGGCTTCGCTCTGGCTGTCAACACAGCCGTCTCTTGTCTGTCATTTGTACTAACCTGGCACTACCTGCTTTAACATAAAGCAGTCTTTATGTTAAGAATTCTCTTTAGAATTTACAGAGAATTCTGCAGCAGTTTAAATGGCAGATGGGACTGCAAATTGCTGGCTGTTCTGTCTCAAAGAATGTGTGACAGTTATGTCCCTGCAGCATTTATTATTTTCATTTGAAAACAAAACAAGAACTGCTTTCAAGGTCACCTTCACTTTCACACAGTCTTAGAACACCAGGTGTATGTCTCCTTTGAAATCCTGATTGACAGTAAAACAAGGATGCTACATTCTAGACTTCGATCTTTGGGTCCTGAAATGTGACTATTTAAATAATATTGTTCTCATGAAAAATATTAGATTTTTCCTTTTTGAAAATTAGATTTAAGTGCATTTTGTGAGATTCAGAATTGATCTAGAAAAGTAAGTTCAATGACCAATAAGTTTCAGGTCAAATGTCATGCTATACTTTATATGTATATATATGTCTTTTATAATATGTAGAACAGTAATTTGTAGTTTTGTTTTATTGTCCTTGTTCCCAGAAGTTCTTTGAAGGCAGAGACTGTCTTTTATTAGACTTTGGATTCCCATCAGGTGGCAGAGTTTCTAGTGTATTATAGACACTCAATATCTGCTTGTTGGATAAATAAAATTGAGTAACCTTCTTTACAATTGTTAAGGGAACACACAGGGGACGTTATTACTACCCTCTGTAATAGGAAAACCATCAGCGCCTGAAACCAGGCAGGGAGTCACAGCATTTTAAGCCTCGGACCATATAATACAAACAGTAGTTTGGGCTTGCATTAACATTCGTCCTCCCTTCATCTGGTAACATTACCTGGATTTTCCTTGAGGGACTAGTCCTCTCCCATTTTCAGCTTACTTGATTTGGATGGGGCTAATCCCCCCATGAGCTCCAGGCTATTCAGTGCATTTCCATCTTCTTCTTTCTAGTGAGTGGTTCAGAGATGGATATGAAACTCACATATTCTAGTTAAGGTGACTCTGGGATTTTTGTTGGAATTCCTGGGAAAAAACAAACAAAACAAAATAAAAAACAAAAAAAACAAAAAGCACCTATTTTCCCCCCTGGACTTGGAGTTATGTGGATGTCAGCCTGGAACTGGTGGAGGCTGCTTGAGACTGGAGCCAACACAAAGGAAAGAAGAACGGAGGGAACCAGAGGGTGGGTCCCTAAAGAACACTTTGGAGTATCTTGATCCAGCTATACCTGAAACCAGTACACTTTACCTTAGTCAATACATTTTTCTAGACATGTAGCATGAGACAGACCTAAACTTTTGTTGTTTTCAGCCTGAAATTTAGGAGGCTTTTAAAAAACTGCAGCATAGCTGGGCGCGGTGGCTTAAGCCTGTAATCCCAGCACTTTGGGAGGCCGAGACGGGCGGATCACGAGGTCAGGAGATCGAGACCATCCTGGCTAACACGGTGAAACCCCATCTCTACTAAAAAAAATACAAAAAACTAGCCGGGCGAGGTGGCGGGCACCTGTAGTCCCAGCCACTCAGGAGGCTGAGGCAGGAGAATGGCGTAAACCTGGGAGGCGGAGCTTGCAGTGAGCTGAGATCCGGCCACTGCACTCCAGCCTGGGTGACAGAGCGAGACTCCGTCTCAAAACAAAAACAAAAACAAAAAAAAACTGCAGCATATTGACTGGTGCAGGCAGGACTTTATCAACACTGTCTTAAAAATGATCATTTGTTGGCTGGGCGCAATGACTCACACCTGTAATCCCAGCACTTTGGGAGACTGAGGCAGGCGGATTGCCTGAGCTCAGGAGTTCGAGACCACCCTGGGCAGCATAGTGAAGTCCTGTCTCTACTAAAGTACAAAAAATTAGTCGGGCGTGGTGGCGTACACCTGTAGTCCCAGCTACTCGGGAGGCTGAGGCACGAGGAGAATCACTTGAGCCCCGGAGGTGGAGACTGCAGTGAGCCGAGATCACACTGCTGCATTTCAGCTTGGGCTACAGAGCGAGACTCCATCTCAATAAAATAAAATAAAATAAAGTAAAAAAAAAAAAAAAGGTCGTTTGTCTGTTCTTAAATATCTCAAAAGAGATCACAAACGAGAGCACTCAAATCTATATTTGTTTGAGGACAGTCACTAAAATAGGTGCAAGAAAGCCTCATTCAAGCTCTTTACAGGCTTTCTGCAAGGCTGCATACCCACTGCATTTCACCTCCCAAGAAGGTGGCAGGATCCGATGGAAGAAAGGGTACCACTTTATTTCTACCCATCTATGCCCATAAATTCCAAACCTTTTTTTAAAAAAAGTTTGAATCTATATTTAACAGGAATGCCTAAATGGGGCAAGTTGTTCTCAGTTCACTCTTGTATATGAATTTTGGCACCTGGTTGCTAATCTGGCACCTTAAAAATGAGTAGGAGAGAGATTAATGTCTGAGTTAGTGCTAGAGGGCCATAGGAAAGCTCTTTTAAAGAAAGTTTTGTCAGATCCATAACGAGAGTAACTTAAATGTAGTCAAGTAAATGCCTTAAGACTTGAATACTAGTCATGAACCCAAGCTTTGTTTTTCTGGCACATTCATTTTTACCTCCATCCTTGAGTGAATCACTATGTTTATTGAAAAACACTGATGCCAAATTGAGTAGACAGCTAACACTCAGTGGGAGATATTTATACCATATCAGAAAACCTTTTCCTAATTAAAACTCAGTTCATCTCTTACAGGAATCCACCTGAAATTGTATTTTAAAGATTACTTGGAAATTTTTATTACAGCTGATGGTACTTTCCCCAGCTTTTAAGGATGCTGAAATTCAGTAAAATCTAGAGGAAAAAACAAAAAGACTGTTTTCCAAATATTTCAATTTTTTAGTGTTCCTTTACTCTGCTTTTTATCTAGGCTCTGTCATTCTCTCTTTGAAAGGTCAAGTTCTGCTTTCAGTGAGTCCCTGAAATCCCCACCGCACCTCCCTGTGAGTTCCTAATCCTGTACCTGGCACACAGTCAGTACTCAGGAAATGCTTTCTAAATGAAAAAATGCTGCTTATTTCACCTATATTTCACCTATATTCTCATACAGGCAATACCTCTGTATGAGAGGATCAGAGTGATAGGTTTGTAGCAATAGAGTAGACTATCTCTTAGTTCTGGGTTGTTAATTATTACCTAGGGTGATCTAGGAAACAATTCAATTAGCAAGTTAAACACTCTACTACTATTCATGGCTTGGACAAAAAGTGAATCCTAATTTTAAATCCAGTATTTTTACCCTGGGAAGATGGGGAAGATGGATCTTTGCTATGAGCACATTTCAGAAGTGATAAAAATGCTAGTAAAAGCCATCTCCTCTCTCAAATAGAAGTGGTCTTGCCTCCTCTCTCCAACCATAATGCCCTTGGCCTTCTAGATTAATTAACTCTACAGTTGCAGTTCCTCTAAAAGAAAAAGCCTGCTCTTCTGGAAAGAGAGCATTTATTTCATCATAGCTGCTACGCTTGCTGCTACTAAGGCTGCTAATCAGATTTATGAAGGCCAGCCCACCCAGAGCTGAGTGCTGCGTTTTTATCACATCAGAAACAAGTCAGCACTCGGTCTCACTCCAGGATTAGGTTCTATTTCAAATATTGGGCTGTTTGCCAGGCAAAGAGGCTGTAGGATGTGTTTGTTCTTTGCAGCATGGCTAATGAAATGCCAGTGTTAGCGTCCAGTCTAGTAAGGATCTGGGAGTAAATTATTTCTCAGTGATCCTATTTGGAAATCATGAACTGTGGGGCTGACAATCCAGCCATCTATGCAGAGGACTTCTTAATCCTGTTGGTGATAGACGGGTTATTTGGTTGACCTTTGACTTTGCGAGCTCCACCCATCTTCCTAATTAGTACCTTTTGAAAGCCTTATCAGCGACATAACTCTCATTCTTTTTTTTTTTTTTTTTGAGACAAGTCTCGCTCTTGTCCCCCAGGCTGATGTGCAATGGCGTGATCTCAGCTCACTGCAATCTCCGCCTCCCAGGTTCAAGCGATTCTCCTGTCTCAGCCTCCCAAATAGGTGGGATTACAGGTACCCGCCACCACGCCTGGCTAATTTTTGTATTTTTAGTAGAGACGGGGTTTCACCATGTTGGCCAGGCTAGTCTTGAACTCCTGACCTCAGGTGATCTGCCCGCCTCAGCCTCCCAAAGTGCTTGGATTACAGGCGTGAGCCATCACACTCGGCCCACTCTCATTCTTTAGCAAGCAATTCTGAGACCTATTATGGGCCAAGCACTGCTGCACACTAATCATATACTAATCATACACAATGATTAGTGTATGAATATAATTTACCAATAGCAATGTATATGCTATTGGTAAAATAAGGGTTAAAAAACATAATTTCTAATTTTCTATTTCTATAAACATATAAACATATATTTATATAAACACATATGAATAAGTTCTAGGAGGCATAGCAAATAATTTCTAATTTTCTATTTCTATAAACAAAATATAAACACATTTATATAAACACATATGAATAAAGTTCTGGAAGGAAGCATAGCAAATGTTAACATAATTTCTAATTTTCTATTTCCATAAACAAAATATAAACACATATTTCTTTTTCTTTTTCTTTTTTTTTTTTTGAGACAGCGTCTCACTCTGTTGCCTAGGCTGGAGTGCAGTGGCGCGATCTCGACTCACTGCAAGCTCCACCTCCCAGGTTCACACCATTCTCCTGCCTCAGCCTCCCGAGTAGCTGGGACTACAGGCGCCGGCCACCACACCCAGCTAATTTTTTGTATTTTTAGTAGACACAGGGTTTCACCGTGTTAGCTAGGATGGTCTTGATCTCCTGATGTAGTGATCCGCCTGCCTCGGCCTCCCAAAGTGCTGGGACTACCGGCGTGAGCCACCGCGCCCAGCCAAATATAAACACATATTTCTAAAACACAAATGAATAAAGTTCTAGAAGGAGGCATAGCAAATGATAACATAATTTCTAATTTTCTATAAACAAAATATAAACACATACTTATACAAACACATGAATAAAGTTCTAGAAGGAGACTAGCAAATTATAATAATTTCTAATTTTCTATTTCTATAAACAAAATATAAACACAAAACCACATATGAATAAAGTTCTAGAAGGAGGCATAGCAAATGATAACGGGGGTACTTTCTGGGATACATGGACTGTATTTGGGATGGGGTTAAAGGGTACTCTTGCCTTATCTGTATTTTTTTAAACGAGGAAAATGTATTTGTCTATACTTGGTAATAAACACAAACAAAAATTCTAACAAAGATCTGTTTTGAAGTATAAATGTTTGTTATACCTTGAAGAAAGTAGACTATAAATGTTGATTAAGTCTGGGTTGTTTCTTTGAAATACAAATGTAAAGGTCTATAGAATTAAAACTCACCATTTATTCAGTCACTAATGAATTTACTGAATGACAAGGCAAGCTCTTAAATTGGGATCATAGTGAGTTACATCACATCTGTGTGCTTCAGCTTCCTTATCTGTGAAACAAGTACAAAGTTCACATGCCTTTAGTCAGCATATAGGCTCTTAGTCAGCAATCTGGCCTTTATATAATCTCTCTTTTGTCTCCACATTCTCAGTTTATCAGCCTCCCCTCCTACTCTAAATATACTCCCCATTTGCAAAAACTGAACCCAATTTTTTGGCTCCTACGGCTCCTTCTATCTGGAATGCTTTCTCCTTCTCTGCCAAGCCGGTGTTTATGGATGTTCACAGCCCAGCTCTGATGGCACTTCACATGTGGAGCCCTTTCAGCCTCACTGCCCAGGCACAATATTTGGACACATGCTTATTGGAGAGGATCTTTCTAGATTATTCTAGAACAGATGTGCCATGAGGCCAGGCACCCCACCTCACACTCATTGCTGTGTCCCCAGCACTAGCACATCCTAGAGCACATTGTAGGTGTGTGAAGATTATTCATCAAGTAAGTGGTTAGTGTATGAATATAATTTTCTTATGTGCCAAATTGCAAGTGCCTTGACAGCATTTTAGTTTTCTTAGCACTAAACACAGAGCTAACACCTGGCAGGTGCTCAGATATTTGTCAGGCACATTTAGGAATGACGGAATAAATGCCTGGGACTATGCCTCTTGTGCTTTCTGGGGAGAAATCACTCACAGATAAATCTCTAGTCATAGTGAGCCACAGCCAATACGCATGAGTACTTTAAAGAGCATATCACATGTTTCACTTAATTTGGTGGGAAATACAGAAAAGTGAGCAGTTTGCTATGATTTAGATGCATGAAGTATTAATACATAAAGTATTAATTCCTTATAAATGTGTTCAGTGACTGCTCTCTACTGTAATGTGGAAAGCGTCATCCCTACGATGGTTTTAGAGGCGCAAGGTGGCAATCATATAATGGTAAGTCAAAGTCTGTGAGTCTTAGTCACCTCATCTGTAATGAAGCTCATGAAGACACTAGCATAAATTATAATTGGGAAGGCAAAATTGTCCCATTCTGGAGGGCAGCCTGAAATACGTACTAACATTTAAAACAGACATAACTTTGATTTTGGTTGGGAAAACTTGCCAAATTATTCCAGAAAGATGTTTACAATATTGTTTCCAGCAGAAAAAGTGGAAATAATCCAAATGACCATCAATAGGAGACTAGATAAAATAACTATGCTGGACCTATGCAACAGAGTGCCAAACAGTTACCTATTTGGTACCTATTTCTAGGATAGAAAAGGTACCTATTTCTAGGATATAAAAGGGCGTGTGTGGTTGTAGGCAGGGAGCTGTAGGGGGAGTAGGTTCCAATGACAAAAAAGTATGTACATCATGTATATATAATTTTTGAGGAATTAGAAAGGGCCACCCAGAAATTATTTATATAGCTCAAAATATTAAATGATAGCTATTTCTTCTTTTATGATTTTTCTCTATAATTAACATGTATAGTCCCTGCTCTAATAAAATATTCCAAAATTATAGGCAACCAAGCTCTGTGTAAAAAAAAAAAAATTTAAGATAGTTTCCTGTGGGTGTATTTTCAGTAGTGATCTTTTATATTGGGCGATGTTCACATCCCCAAGAGAAGAGTCTGTGTCTTCTGGCCAGCTAAAACTGGGAAAAATAAATCAAGCTTGCTGATATTCTGTAAAATATGCAGGTACTTTCTAGAAACTAGAGTTCGTTTGAGTTGAGTAGGAAGTGTTATGGTCTGTTTGGGTTTGGATGCAATGTTACAGTAGCCATGATTAATTTTTGTTAGCCACTTCCTTTGCTCATATGTTCCAATCAAAATATGTTTAGCTGTGTTAAGAGTTGAGAAAGTTGTTTTTTTTCTCCTTACAGAGAAATGTTTAGCAAATGTTTAAATCTTTCAAATTGTCTATATATTATTCATCTCCCCAAAGTGGGTTAAAAGAAAATTGAGTTTAAGGAGAAAATTTAGTATAGACATTTCTATTTATTTGCTGTATAGAATGGATGATTTCTGTATAGAACGTATGATGGCAGTCTGAAGGACTGAAGACTAGAACTGGGTTTTTTATTTTTTAAGACAGGGTCTTGTTCTGTCTCTGAGGCTGGAGTGCAGTGGTGTGATCTCACCTCACTACAACCTTTGCCTCCCATGCTGAACTGATCCTCTTGCCTCAGCCTCCAGAGTAGGTGGGACCACTGGTGTGAGCCACCACACCTGGCTAATTTTTGTATTTTTGTAGAGACAGGGTTTCCCCATGTTGGCCAGGCTGGTCTCGAACTCCTGACCTCAAGCAATCTGCTAGTCTTGGCCTCCCAAAGTGTCAGGATTATAGACGTGAGCCACTGCCCGGCCTAGAACTGAGATTTTAAAAAGGAAAAATTTTCATTTAAGACATTCTATCAGTCATATCTAAAGGTTGGCTTCTTTACATTGATCTTTAAAAAAAATGTTAGATTTCTTGCTTCCAAGTAAAAGTAATTGTTCTCTTAATCCTGAATACTTAATCTTTCCCATTTATATTTTGCCTTCCCTAGATGAGTCACAATGCAGTGTGTCTAACACAAAGCTAAACCTGAGTGTCATAAAGATCCCAGTGTTTATCTTTAGATATGGAATGTTTATACAGCTTTCCCAAGCTTTGAGCTTCTTCCCATGGTATGAATCTTAGGAATTCTCAAACAGTGGTTTGGTTGTTAAATTTTCAGGCTTTATTTAACTTTCATTTCTAATCCTTTCTAGAAAGTTTGCAGTGAAGTGATACCTTTAATTGGCTCAATAAACTAAGATTCAAGAGAAAATTTTGCCTTAAATTGTATACTGACTTTAACAGAGGTAGTAATCTGGATTTCCATTTGCGTTATGACAAAGTCCTAGAAATTAGTTGTATATCATAGAAAACTAGTGTTTCCAACCAAGTAGTTATTCTAATAGGTTATTTTTTGTTTTCCTATATAATCAAATAAATTGTTTTGAATAAATACATTTGGCAACATTAAGCTTAACACCTAAAATTTAGCCTACTTTGTTATTTCTATATGTAGTCCTATTTTTAAAAACAGCATGGGAAGTTTTGTAGACTCTTTTGTTTTTACTTAAGACTCTTAAAACAATCCTATTGAATGTGTTTAATAGCTACAACTATATGTTTGCTTAGTTGACTAATCTCAAAAGACATGCTAGTCCCCCCAAATTATACATTTTTGTTCAATAACATTTCAAAGATAAAGTATTTCTATTTGGTTCGCTTTGTCCTTTGTTTTCTTTAAAGCAGGATTACTTCCTGTGAAATGTTTCACGTATCTCAAATATTTGACTTATAGCTTAGGTCATTTATGTAAAGAAATCAGTTACTCATTATAAGAAAATGATTCACTATTTGGTGGTCTATTTAATAGAGCCTCAGACCAGTTAAAACAGCAAGTTGTCTTGGAAGAGGGTGCAACAAAATGAGTGTAGTCGCAGGGCACATTTCCCATCACACCTGCCTTGCCACTTCTTCCAACTAACTGAGTGGCCCTGGCTAAGTTAGCCTTAGTATTCTTCAGAAAATGAGGGAGTAGGACTAGGGAATTTTTCAAATCTCTTGCATTTTGGAATTTTTTTTTTTTTTTGAGATGGAGTCTCACTCTCTTGCCCAGGCTGGAGTACAGCACCATGATCTCAGCTTCCTGCAACCTCCATCTCCCAGGTTCAAATGATTCTTGTCCCTCAGTCTCCCAAGTAGCTGGGATTCCAGGTGTGTGCCATCACACCTGGCTAATTTTTGTATTTTTAGTAGAGATGGGGTTTTACCATATTGGCCAGGTTGGTTTCAAACTCCTGGCCTCAAGTGATCCGCCTGCCGCAGCCTCCCAAAGTGCTAGGATCACAGGCATGAACCACTGAGCCCCACCTATTTTGGAATTTCTTCTACCTCTTTCCTGAATGAGAGGCAACATCAGTGAGAAAATCATATGTGAGAGCTGATACCTGCATCTAGTGTCTCTAAAAATTAACCCAGCTGTATTAATAGTTTTCTGACAGTCATTTTGTATCTTTCCTCATCAGAGGTAATATCTTCAGCTGGTAGATTTTAAAGTTTTTTTTCACTGTGAATGTTTTATAGACTAAATATTTGAAAGTCTTCACTGTAAGGAAATAACAGTACTAAAGATTAGATTTTAGTTCTTGGTGCCATGTTGGGATGACTGGAGAGAGCTTTGAAATACAGCACACTTAATTTGTTGCCACCTAGTGAATGTAAGATAAAGTGCAGCCAACCTCCTGCCTCCTAGTCTTGGTGTTTGCCATCAAAGTGAACTGTGGTTGTGTGTGGAATATGTCAGATACTGCTGTGAATCTTAGACACTTAACTGTTAGTCACAGAGTTTATGAATATGAAGAAAACACTGTATCTCTGTTCAAAAACTCTACATTCTGATTAAATATGTGTAATACATGTTGTGGCAAGCTTGCTTTGTGTCACTGAAAGCTTGTTCAGCTGGCAGGCTGAATCAGAGGCAGGTTGTTAGGGAGAGGGAAGCCTCCTAGAGTGGCCACTTTTAACATGTAATGAGTAAAGATAAAGATTATAGGTAGGTTCAAGTTCTTCAGAAGAGAAAAACTAGGTGCTGATGGATGAGCAGGTGTTAAGAGAAATCCTACTTAGGTTGTTTCATGTTGCAAGAAGAAAACAGAAATTGCTTTTTTTCTTGCTCTCTTTCAAGGGGAGAGAAGAAACAGAGGGTGGAGGGCAGTAAAGGTGAAAGAACAAAACAGGGGACTGTCTTCTGGTAAACTGTAGGAAGATAGCTCTGCTGCTAGAAGCCTTAAAGCTTATAATGAAAAAAGCCTAAGAGACCTGTGGTCACCAAAGCTCTAAAATTCTTCATTGCTTTAATGCATCAGAATCAGGGTTTGGAAAGAATGTTGGTTAGAAGCATAAAGCAACTGAAAAAAAAGTATTCGTTTTTTTCCTTCTTCTTCTTTTTTTTTAGATGGAGTTTTGCTCTTGTTGCCCAGGCTGGAGTGTGGTGACACGATCTCAGCTCGCTGCAACCTCTGTTCAAGTGATTCTCCTGCCTCAGTCTCCTGAGTAGCTGGGATTACAGGTATGTGCCACCATACCTAGCTAATTTTTGTATTTTTACTAGAGATGGGGTTTCACCACATTGGCCAGGATGGTCTTAAACTCCTGACCTCAGATGATCCGCCTGTCTTGGCCTCCTAAAGTGCTGGGATTACAGGCTTGAGCCACTGTGCCCAGCCCCGCCCCCCCCTTTTTTTGAGATGGAGTCTCATTCTGTCACCCAGACTGGAGTGCAGTGGCACGATCTCAGCTCACTGCAACCTCCACCTGCCAGGTTCAAGTGATTCTTGTGCCTCAGCCTCCTGAGTAGCTGGGATTACAGGCGCGCACCACCATGCCTGGTTAATTTTTGTATTTTTAGTAGAGACGGTGTTTTGCCATGCTGGCCAGGCTGGTCTTGAACTCCTGACCTCAGGTAATCCGCTTGACTTGGCCTCCCAAAGTGCTGGGATTGCAGGCATAAACCACCATGCCCGGCCTGAAAAAAACAAACAAACAAACAAACAAAAAACAAGTATTCTATTCAAGCTTGTTTTGGGGGAAGGGCAAGGGAGAAAAAGAGGTAGGTATGTATGTGTGGGGTGTGTATTCACACAGTGTGAAACTGTAATTTGTTTAATGGCAAAGGACTGTTGAGAGACCTACCTACATGTGCATTTGTATACATTTTGCATTAAATAATATAAGTATAAATATAAACCTTTATATTTATGTAGAAATATGTTATGTGTTCTTCACTTTTTTTGCTTAGCTACTTCGTGCAATGGATTTTTCTGGACAAAGTCTAACTAAATGGAAAGGAAAGGATCTCTTTCTCTTTGACTCAGTGAGCCCTGCCAGGGAAATGTAGCTGTTATCTGTCTGAGGCCCTGACCTTTATCTGGGAGCGACTCACCCTAATTTACGCCCAAGTGACTTGGAAAATAGCAAGTCTTCTTAAACTCAAACATATATGGTAGGGAAAAGCAAGTCACCAAGTGCAAACAGAAGAGACTAGCTTTGAGAGGAAAGGGATGAGACTCCAAGAATGAAGATCTGTGTGAGCTTGGTTTGGGGGAGGTTTGTAGGGGAAAGAGTTTCAAGAGGGACGAAAGGATTTGTAATCGCTGCTGTAGGGTGTGTTAGGTATTGAGTGTGGGAAAGATGGGAAAGGATTTTTGTCTTATGCATTATTCCATTCCCATGTGACATTTTCTCTCTAAATAGTGAGGAAAAGATTTAAATTGTTCTCAATTACATTTTCAGAGGGGCTGAGCCATATGGCAAACTAGTTTCATATTACAGTTGAAAACATTTTAATCCAGTGATGGCCTAAGGACTGCCTGACTTGTGCCAATTTGGAGTCAATTTATGGAACTAATATGTAAAGAGAATAAGTATTTATTTAGAGTGCTCCACACTGTGCTATGTTCTCTAAAAGACTTAAACATGTGCAAATGCATGCTGTGAGTCCTCATAAAACTTGCTATCTGGTTAGAAAAGGCTTATCAGCTAAGTGACAATACTAGAACTTCAGAGAAAGGGCTTTGAATGAGGCTAGAAAAGGAGCCCTAGGGCTATAGGAAAAGGTTAGGTTTGGGAGAGAGAGGACAATTTTAAATTAGGCAGGACCACAGGAGTGATAGTTCAGAAGGAGAATGCAAGTGTAACTTACACAGTGTAATAATAGTGATGTCTTAAAGGATTCCTGTAATATCTCACTCTTCTCAAAGCTCTTTCACTCCAATTAGCTCTGTAGTCCTAGGAGGGAGACCAGGTATATTTATTAGCATTTTACAGCTAAAGGAAATGAGGACATGAAATTCAGGCAGTCTGTGAATGGCCTGAGGTCATGCAGGGGACAAACCATGCTCTTCGTGTTTATCACCTTATCCTTGATCCACTGTCCCCAAGCAGCAGGGCATAAAGGACAATTTTAGCAGTTTGGCGAGGAGTTGGGGTACTGCAAAGAGACTAATGAGGATGCTGGTTCAGCTACTGTAACAGAGGCCAAAGTCATAGGCACCTAAGGAAAGGCAGGCTTTTCTTTGTGTGCAAGTTTAAGCTGGTTGTTAGTCCAAAGGAGTCGACACAGACAGTTTTAATCCACAAGGGCATTGCGCCTCTCCACATCTATTTGCCCCCTTCTCTGTGCCTGTGGAGGCTGATCTACATGGGAACATCACCCCAGGCCCTTGGTTTAGTCAATGGGAGCCACCAGTAGAAGACTGGACAGGGAGGAGAGTGACATCAGGGCGTCCATGACCCAATGTTCTCTGCAGGGTTGTCATGGCTGGTTACATCCCTCGTCCAAAAATCACAGCTCCTGTTAAGAGGCCCTTCTGGCTGGGCGCGGTGGCTCACGCCTGTAATCCCAGCACTTTGGGAGGCCGAGGTGGGTGGATCACAAGGCCGGGAGATCAAGACCATCCTGGCTAACACGGTGAAACCCCGTCTCTACTAAAAATACAAAAAATTAGCTGGGTGTGGGGGCATGTGCCTGTAGTCCCAGTGACACAGGAGGCTGAGGCAGGAGAATCGCTTGAACCCAGGAGGCAGAGGTTGCAGTGAGCTGACATCGCACCACTGCACTCTAGCCTGGGTGACAGAGCAAGACTCTGTCTCAAAAACAAAAATAAAAACAAACAAACAAGAGGCCCTCCTACACAGTCTGTCTTCAATATTCAGTGGCCACCCTCTCACTTTACCCCTCAAACCAAGGGTGGGGATGTCCCCTGCCTGGTGCTGGCTCTGGGATGCTGTACTATCTTTTATGGCTTTCATCCACCCTACCCATGTCTTTGTAAATAGCCCCCTTACTGAACTGCCCCAGGTGTGTCCCGTTTCCTGGTAGGACCCTTACTGGTACAGTCAACCAGGGACCTAAGTTTCTTCCACCTTGTTTCATAGTATTATCTTCATGTGCATGGGGATAGCCGGCTTACCATAGTCCCACCCAATTGAAGGGGCGGAGGGTGTTTTTGTTTCCTCTTGTTGCAGTAAGAAATATTCACAAACTTAGTGACTTTAAATGACATAAATTTATCTTATAGTTCTGTAGGTTAAAAGGCCAATTCAGGGCTAAAATCAAGGTGTTGGCATAGTTGTATTCCTTCCAGGGGATTCTAAGGAAGCATCTCTTTCCTTGCTTTTTCCAGCTTTAGGGACAACTTACCTTCCTCAGCTCTCAGCCCCTTCCTCCATGTTCAAAGGCAGCAATGTCAGGCCAGTCCTCCCGTGCAGCTGTCTCTCCGGCTCTCTCCTGCCTTCTCTTCCACTTGAGAGAACCCTTGTGATTACATTGGGCCCACCTGGAAAACTCAGCATCCTCTCCCCATCTCAAAGCCAGTTGATGAAGACCTTCATTCTGTCAACTTTCCCTTTGCCATGTAATGTAATATATTCACAGGTTCTGGATATTAGGACGTGGACGTCTTTTGCGGGTCATAATTCTGCCTCTCCCCCAAAGGACAAACAACTTCCTTTTAGGGTTGTGCCCTGGAAATTGCACACAACATTGACACTCATCTCTTATTGCCCAGAATTTAGTCACATGGTCACATCAAACTGCAAGGGAGATTGAGATACAGTCTCTCTTGCTAGGCAGCTGTGGGCCTGGTTAAAACGTGGAGAAGTCCTATTACCAAAAGGAAGAAGGGGTAGAATGGATGTCAGACAGCAATTTCCAGCCTGAGCCTCATGAGTCTCACGCATTGTTGCCAGGGTCTGCTTTCAGCTTTCCTTCCCTTCATGTTAGTGCTTCTGCCTAACTGTTTTCACCTGTTGGTTCTGAGCTGTCCTTCATCTGGGACTGGTTTCTAATCTGGGAGAAGAGACAGGATAGTCTCCTTTAATGGGCACACCAGCTACCTCATGGCGACTTGCTTTCTGATCTTCATATTGATTTTCTGATGTGGTTAGCTGGGTTCCAAATACTTCTACCTGCCCTATAGGGTTCAAACGTGGGCTCTCTGACTCCTCCCCTCGCTCATCCCCTACTCTGAGATGCACAGATTCCATCCTGACTCCTCCACGCTGGTCCCTCACACACCTTATCGGATCTCCTAGTGTTAGGGAGATGTCATTTTCAGTCAACTTGAATTAAGAAAATGATTAGGCCGGGCGCGGTGGCTCACGCCTGTAATCCCAGCACTTTGGGAGGCCGAGGCGGGCGGATCACAAGGTCAGGAGATCGAGACCACGGTGAAACCCCGTCTCTACTAAAAACAGAAAAAATTAGCCAGGTGCGGTGGCGGGCGCCTGTAGTCCCAGCTACTCGGGAGGCTGAGGCAGAAGAATTGTTTGAACCCGGGAGGCGGAGGTTGCAGTGAGCCGAGATCGCACCACTGCACTCTGGCCTGGGCCACAGAGCGAGACTCCTTCTCAAAAAAAAAAAAAAAAAGGAAGAAAAAAGAAAAAGTATGCATGTTGTTGCATATAAATATTTCATATGAGGTATTAAGATGCATCTTCTAATCATATTATCAATTGACTACATATAGGTTGTTTACTTCCTTTAATTCTTTTTATTTATTTATTTTGGCTACTCACATTAAATCCTCTTAGATGGGAGGCAGAGCTGTGCCTTTTACAATGAAAGCTGATGGAACCTCTTATAGGCAGAATACATGGATCTGAAACCAAGAGTAGGAATACATGACACTGATCACAATTATATCCAAATGACTTACAAGCAAAAGGTTCCTTTTTGTACCTGTGACTTTGGGCCCTGGTCTCTAAGGAACTGTGTTTTTACTCGATGATATAATGGTTGTTCCACTGAATCAGAATATGTACCAACACCCAGCTATTTCAAGCTCTTCACTAAAGGATAAACAAGCAAAAAAGGAAGTTGTATAATTTTGGCTGATGTAATTGATCCCGACAAAGATAAATGGAGCTGCTGGTTTGCAGTGGCAAAGGAGGGATGTGACTGGGACCAGAGGGACCATGGAAGGAGCAGTAGAGATAGCAGGTCGTAAATCCCAGCAAAAGCCTCCTGAGTGATTACAAAGACAAAGTCTACGTCCTCAATCTGTGTTTCTCAATATGCTACGTTTTGTGTGTATTTATATTTTTAATTATCAAATATATTTAATTTCCTTTTCGTCTCCCTTTCCTCCCTCAGTAGTCTATATTTGGTACTTGTTGGTGGTTAACTTTACAATTTTGATTATAAGTTGCAGTATTTCCAGATAGAATTGTTAGCTGAAGTGCAGAAGAAGTGGACCTCAGCTGGCAGCCAAGGTTTCAGAGCTGGATGCGCTTGGTGAGTGATGAGACTGTGGGTTGGTTTCCCTTGAAGACAATGTGGGTGTGCTTTCATTTGGCTGAGTGCTACATTTTGTTTGGTGGAAGCATTTATTTTTACTTTAGAAGGGAAAATGGGGGACGGGTGTGGTGGCTCATGCCTGTAATCCCAGCACTTTGGGAGACCAAGGCGGGCGGATCGCCTGAGTTCGGGAGTTCAAGACCAGCCTGACCAACATGGAGAAGCCCTGTCTCTACTAAAAATACAAAATTAGCCAGGTGTGGTGACGCATTCCTGTAATCCCAGCTACTTGGGAGGCTGAGGCAGGAGAATTGCTTGAACCCAGAGGTGGAGGTTGTGGTGAGCTGAGATCGCACCATTGTACTCCAGCCTGGGCAACAAGAGTGAAACTCCGTCCCAAAAAAAAAAAAAAAAAAAAAGGGGGGGGGAATGTGATGAAGAATGTATTATGATATTTGGAAGTCAAAGGGATGGACTTTATTCATATTGATTACGTTTAATAGAAATTTGTAATTTTTTTGATACCTGGCATCAAAATCCTTCCTATCTTGGAGGATTCCAAAGATAGATGGAGGAAAAACTTCCCTTCTACTACCAAAGTCAAAGGGAATAGATATTCTCTCTACTTAGTCAATATGGTACCCAGGGCACATGAGGAGGCCCGGCCAACTGGATTACTTCTCCCAGGAATGCTGAGTAGTGAGAGAGTGACACAAGATGCAGAGACAGTTGCAAGTCACTGGGATGGTGGCGAGTGTCCAGGGAGGCCAGCATTGGCCTGAGTGTACTGAAGTGTGGTCTTGGGAATATTGCCAGATGCATAATTGTCCTTAGTTACATTTTCTCCAGCCATTTCTTTTTGTATGCTGTCAGATATCTTTTGAATAAATTCCTTTCCTGCTTAAGCTACTGCTGGTTTTCAGTGATTGCATCCAAGAACTCAGACTGGTAAAATCCTAATGTTTAACTGGTTTATTGTTAGTTACTTAGCTTCTTTGCATTTTTAATATAAGGTGTGCTTCAATGATTTAGGCACAAAGCTTTTCCCTCCATCTATAAGATTATTTTCTTAACATACAGTTTCCACAGTGGAATTACTGAGTTTTATAATAGATCATGATACACACTGTCAAACTGTTAATACTTTACAATGTAAAGAGATACTGTTTCACTGAATCTAGCATTGGTCACATTTTGAACAACTGATACAGCAAGTAATAGAAGTTAGAATGATTTATCTGGCATTACTGAGGAATGAGATTTTTCACATATATAGATTTTTTTAGATAACTAAAGCTTATTATTTTATTATATATATATTTATTATTTATTTTAAATATACAGAGTCTCACTCTGTTGCCCAGGCTGGAGTGCAGTGGCACAGTCTCGGCTCTCTGCAAGGACTCTGCCTCCCAGGATCAAGCGATTCTCATGCCTCAGCCTCCCAAGTAGCTAGGATTATAGGCACCC
>NW_012103120.1:2383844-2385793 GCF_000951045.1 Mandrillus leucophaeus | reverse complement strand
TTTTTTTTTTTTTTTTTTTTTTGAGACAGAATCTTGCTCTGCCACCCAGGCTGGAGTGCAGTGGCCTGATCTCGGCTCACTGCGACCTCTTCCTCCTGGATTTAAGCTATTTTCCTGCCTCAGCCTCCGAGTAGCTGGGATTACAGGTGTGCACCACCATGCCCAGCTAATTTTTGTATTTTTAGTAGAGACAAGGTTTCGCCACATTGGCCAGGCTGGTCTTGAACTCCTGACCTCAGATGACCTGCCTTCCTCCGTATCCCAAAGTGCTGAGATTATAGGCATGAGCCACCACGCCTGGCTTTAAATCCATTTTTTATGAGTCAGTCCTTAATGGAAATGCTCCAGCAGATCTTCCTTTTTCATATGTCAGTGTTGATGTTTATTATTTCTTATTCAAAAATGTGAAACCAAACTCCCTTAAAATAATCTTTCTGAAGGATAGCTTTCACAAACAGAAGCAATTTGTTCTATTATAAATCACACATGCAAAAAAAGTTAGTGTGAAATCAGACTCATTTTGAAATGAGACAATATGATTTTTATACTAAACAATAAGAACATGATTGCTAGTCTTTTAAAAATAAGCAACACATTTTACAGAAAAAATGTCCACTGATAAATGAGGAGAAGTAGTTCAATATTTATCTTTTTGAATATTGTTCCAGTGCCATTTGGGGAAAATAGAATCCCCTGGTTGAGAATGAGTGTGTAGGAAAGTAGGTATAAAAGCAAGTTACATTTTGAATTCTATGCAGTTTATTCACAAAAGAATAGTTTTGCAAATAAAAGTAAATCCAAATAAACATAAAATCTAGGGCAATCTAGTACATGCCATCCATATGTATTCCATCCTAGTATTGGAGATATTTATTTAATGTTTAGGTTTATTTGACTGAAATGATTATTAGTAAGTAGAGTACTTACTTAAATTTCTACTTGTTATATGGAACCTGTTATTTTTAAGTTAGGAAAGAGAAAGGAAGGCAAGAGGAAAGGTTTCTGAAACCAGAGACAATCTCATTACTTTCCCCTTTCAGTTATGAAGTGGCATTTTCCTGGTGGCATTTCAACCTCCAACCACACTGAGCAGGTGTGTAATAAGGACAGGCTGTGGGGAAGGAAGGTAGAAGACATTCTCAGTATTTCACAGGTTCAACAGAGCCCCATGGGCTTGTACATCAGAAACCAGAAACAAAGGCACAAGCTTTTGCACTTTAACTCTGCCTAGCTATAGCACGTAGCATATTTTTTTTCTTGTTCAACGATTTCATTTTTAATGGCAACAACTTGATCTTCCAATATTCTCAGTTGATCAGCTTTTGCTTGTCTACTTAGATTCAAATCTTGGATTTTCCTTTCTAAATCTGAAAGTAGAAAATGAAAGAAATGATACATTTCCATTTGATAGATTCCTCCTGGATATCCACATTATACCAAACACAGGGATTTGCGCGCCTCTCAAAGATATATTTAGTTTTCTGTTTTGAGTCAATGGATAAAACATCTATTTTCATCAGGCTTCTCAAGGTTTTCATATAAATTAGAGCAAACTGACATTTTTGTCTAAAACTTTTATATCTAAAGGCATTTATCAATGTGAGGCTGTAGCTGGTTAGAATTCATTAGAAATGAAAAGACAGATAACATCCTTGATGGGACTTGCTGAAGTGCTATATTTCCAAAGGTTTGTTCTTATTATTTTAGCTTCATTTTAAAACATGTTCTTTACTTTAGTGTTTTCCAGTCTTTCAGAAAAAAAGACTGACTTTCATGTGTTCATTCTTCTTCTCTGCTGATACTGAAGTCTCTGAACAGTAACAGCTAAGTGATGCCTTTGTTGGCTTCACGCCTATCCATCCATCAATCCATTGATCCATCGACCCATCCATTGACCCATCCATCAATCCATCCATCCATCCATCCATCCATCCATCCATCCATCCATC
>NW_012103120.1:2377938-2379089 GCF_000951045.1 Mandrillus leucophaeus | reverse complement strand
GTGGCTCATGCCTGTAATCCCAGCACTTCAGGAAGCCGAAGTGGGTGGATCACTAGGTCAGGAGTTCAAGAGCAGCCTGGCCAACATAGTGAAACACTGTCTCCACTAAAAAAAATACAAAAATTAGCCAGGTGTGGTGGCACGCACCTGTAGTCCCACCTACTTGGGAGTCTGAGGTAGGAGAATCACTTGAACCTGGGAGGTAGAGGTTGCAGTGAGCTGAGACGGTACAATTGCACTCCAGCAGGGGTGACAGAGCAAGACTATGTCTCGGGAAAAAAAAAAAAAAAGAAAGAAAGAAAGAAAGAAAAAAGCACAACCATATACAATTGCAGTATGCAATCTTTTCAGGGTATATCACATACTTCCTACCATCATCAAACTGCAATGCCCAAGGACCTCCTTAGGTGATGAGTTTGTCTTGCTTTTTCACTTGATTCCCTAGATAAGTGTGCTTTTCTAACAGCTGGGGATTTTTCTGCTTCTTTAGAACTCAATAGCTAGTTCTCCCAGTCAGCAGATAGAAACCATTCTCTCTTTAACCATTCCCACACCCCTTGGCCTGTTACTTGTATAGTCTCTGATCACTGAAAAGGAAGAACAATTGAATGTTGCTATTGCAAACAAAGAAACCATGCTTGTAAAATTGTCTATTATTTGTAATAAGTTGAAAGTCAGTATCCTGATGGGAAAGCTGGGGTGTGTTCCACCCTCAGCTGTGGAGGAAAGAATGTAGACTTGGTGACAGCTGCATTTTTAGACTCTGGGTTATTTTATGCACCATTAATTGGTGGAGGTTTGAAAAAGTCTCAGTGCTGGATATGTGAACCATTGTAATTATATACTTCAAGAGAGCTTTCTAGGGTGGTCCTTCCTGTAGAAAAGTTTCTTTCTATTCTTCAGGATCTCTAGGGAAATAGATTCTGCAGCTTTTTTTAACAGCTTACATTTTAAGAGTTTTCAAATTAATATATAATTCAAAGCTCTTTTGTTGAATTTTTATATCCTTTTTTTTTTTTTTTTTTTTTTTTTTGTGACAGAATCTTGCTCTGCCTTCCAGGCTGGAGTGCAGTGGCCTGATCTCGGCTCACTGCGACCTCTTCCTCCTGGATTTAAGCTATTTTCCTGCCTCAGCCTCCGAGTAGCTGGGA
>NW_012103120.1:2370894-2372798 GCF_000951045.1 Mandrillus leucophaeus | reverse complement strand
ATCCATCCATCCATCCATCCATCCATCCATCCATCCATCCATCTGTCCATCCATCCATCTATACATTCATTTACATATTCTTCATTCAAGAAATATCTGGAAATTCTAGTAAACCTTAACAAGGAGCCCATAGTAGTGGATACAAGATGCACAGAGAGCTACAGTTAATAATGTGAGGCAGCATTTTGCAAAGAAACTCTGACATTAGAGTTTTTGCAAAAATTCTAGAAGAGGGAAGGTAAATGTCTCACTTCACTTGGTCAGATCACACATGAATACCAAGTTGGTTTGGAGTAATTGTCAAACTAACATGTGTTTAGAAAAAAGAATCAGATTGCTGAAGATACTTGAAACTGTCCTGTAAACAAACATTGAATTAACTGGTGATGTTTCATATGAGGAAGGCAGATTCAGGGCATGTGTCATGGCTGTTTTCAAGTATCTGAAGGACCAACCTAGGAAAGCAGAGTAAATGTGTTCTCTGTCATCCTGAGGAAATAAAATGGAAACTAGCAGGTAAAGCTCTGTGAAGGAAGATTTTGTCTAAATATAAAAAACTCTCTAGGATGGCTGCTCAAAGACAAAAGAGCTGCTGGAAGGTGGTGAGTGTTCTGTCACTAGATTCCTTCCTTCCTTCCTTCCTTCCTCCCTCCCTTCCTTCCTCCCTCCCTCCCTTCCTTCCTTCCTTCCTTCCTTCCTTCCTCCCTCCCTCCCTTCCTTCCTTCCTTCCTTTCCCTTCCTTTCTCTCTCTCTCTTTCTTTTTTTTTTTTGAGAGAGTTTTGCTCCTGTTGCCCAGGCTGGAGTACAATGGCATGATCTCAGCTCACAGCAACCTCCGCCTCCCGGGTTCAAGTGATTCTCCTGCCTCAGCCTCCTGAGTAGTTGGGATTACAGGCATATGCCACCACACCTGGCTAAATTTGTACTTTTAGTAGAGATGGGGTTTCACCATGTTGGTCAGGCTGGTCTTGAACTCCCGACCTCAGGTGATCCACTCACCTTGGCCTCCCAAAGTGCTGGGATTACAGGCACGAGCCACCGCACTTGGCCGAAACTTTCAAATATAGGTCATTTGGGATTGAAAAGGGGATTCGACATTGAAACCATATTTGAACTAAAGGAAAAGTAAAGGCCTCTGTTTGTACCAGGAAAGTTAATATCATTGAGCTGGTTACACCAGACCCATTCATCATCCTCATCTGTGTTCTGGAAAGTTACCCTTCCTGGATGACAGCACTTGGCTCTCTTGACCTCTGGCTTTCATTCACACATGGCCAATGGACAGTGCCGACAAATGGTCAGTGGATGGGAGGGTGAGCAGTCTCCATCCCAGTTTAGCACAGAAGTGTGGGCAGTTCTTCCATCCCTCAGGCTCCTGTAGGGTGGCCTCTTTCCTAACACTCTGGTGTTCACAGGGCTCTGGCAATGTTCCTGTTTCCCTGGCCCCTTCAGGTATAGACAGGCTAATGCCTTCTCACTGCTGCTAGTCACCAAGTACCTCCACAGCCTCAGTGGGTTCCCTTCATTCTTGTGCATTCTTTGTAGTTCTTCCCATCAAGAAGTAGAATCTGCTTACCCTGTTCCTACTCCCACACCCCCAAATCTGGGCTGGCTTTGTAAATTGTTTTGACCAATAGCAAGTTGTGGTGCCCTGAAACAATCATGCTGTAAAGCAGCCTGGGATAACAGACCACGTATAGAGAGTGCCAGCATCTCAGCCACACCCGGCCCTTAACAGGCCATCAGCCAAATGCAGTTGCTTGAGAAACCCAGGTGAGACCTGCCAAAGAATCATCCAGGCAACCCACGGAAAAGTAAGAAATGGTTATTCCAAAAAAAGTCCAGCACCAGACGGATTCACAGCCGAATTCTACCAGAGGTACAAGGAGGAGCTGGTACCATTC